>NC_043995.1:20602500-20902500 GCF_902150065.1 Myripristis murdjan
AACAAAAGAACAGGGAAAGAGGGAGAGGGAGAGAGAGAGTGTGAGAGAGAGGAGAGGAGAGAGGGAGGGAGAGAGGTAAAGAGAGAGATCGGAGAAATTGAATACATGTAGAATATATATATATTTAGATATATTTTTTCCAGTGTGGGGGGGGGACACCCGCAAAACGGATACCTCAAAAAGGAAGGATGTGAAAAAGGATGGAGGGACGAAGGAAGAGAGGGGGGAAAGGCTGGTGAAAAACAGTAAGTACATTTATTTTAATGATATTTGCAGTGCAGAGGCATTTCGTTGCTTCCCCCTCCTGTTCTGGTTAGATTAATTGCGGCTCGGGCAGTGAGAGGGTGCTACGCGTCATTGAGACAGGAATAGGGGGCTCGGGTGTCGGCATCTGTACAGCGGCTTGTGATGGAGAGATAGATGGCCGGGGATGGAGAGGTGGAAACGGCCGGCGCACCGGGGCTTTGACCCCTCTGTCATTGCTGCGCCTGAAAACTCACAAGCCTTTAGCCCGTCAACGCATAGATTCCTTACAGACGCACAGGCGGGATGGATGTTCCAGTAACACACACACGCACGCACACATATGCACACACACGCACATTACCGGCAGTTCAGTTAATCATATAGCTCATACCTTTGGGCTATGGTTTTGTCTGCCAGGAATTTTCTATGCATTATTAATAAAGACAGAGTTTGGGTTCCGTTTAAGTCTTTAAACACCGGTGTTGGCCGCAGTTTCTCCTCACTCTGCGGATGTATTAATTGAGGTGATCATATCTGTTGATGCTCATTTTCTGAGGCTGGTCAATGTTTGCGTGAGTGCGTGCGCGAGTGCGTGAGTGAGTGCGTGTGCTTGCTCGTCTTAGCCACAGCTCCCTGCAAGATTGCCGATCAGTTTTCTCTTGATCTATTTATATCCCGATACGCCGAATATTTGGGCGTAGAGCAGCGCACAGTTATCCCTCTGTTGCCACCGAGGAATCTTCCCCAACGGGGTGACCTGCCTGAAACACTCACAGACAGCTCTAACAGTCATTTTCCAGCTGGGTTTAAGGAGTGTGAGGGGGATTTCACTTTGTAGGTAGATGTCTGAATCTGCAGCCTCTTGGTTGCCTAAATAACTTTTGTTTTTGATCTACAGCACTTCATTAGAGGAGAAATGCAGCAGCAACATAACACCTCCACCCCCCCTCACAAAAAAAAAAAAAAAAACAGCCCTGGACCATACAGGACCAGAAGAGAAGATCATGCTGTTGACCTGTAAAATGGAGAGGCACGGTGTTGCATCTCTCACAGATTTGCTGCAGTGTTTGTGGAGTGCAAGATCAAATTTATTGGCCTGCATTGTGGGGGTCACTGGATGCATTCATCCTGATGGAAACGGGAATTAATGTGTTGTTTGTTTTTCCATTTCCGTGGGGTGTTTTGTCTCTGTCTTCTCCCCTCAGCTGAATTCTCTCGCTGATATCCATTTCAATCAGTTCTTTCACCCACAGGTGAATTCTGTGAAATACTCAGGGACGTGCGCCGCTCATTTATTTTCCCTCGCAAGCCTCATGAAATTTTTTTTTTTTGGGATTATCAAACCCACACGTACACACACTCATAGACACACTGCAGCAGTGTAATGCATGCATTGCTGCCCGGAGCGTGTTGCCTTCAGTGTCAGTACAGCTTCTGCTCTGCTGATCTGCCTTACAGTTGCCCAGAGAGATGTGTACTGTACCAGCTGTGAGCAGGGGGGAGACAGGAGGGGAGGGATGAAGAGAGGCGAGGAGAGAAACAGAAGGTGTGGAGGGAGAGATGAGGATGAGGAGGTGGAGGTGGGGTCGTGGCATAAGGGGGGAGCGCTGGGTGAGAGATTGGAAAGGCAGCAGAACGAAGGGAAAGAATGTGTGTGTGTGTGTGTGGGTGTGTGTTGGGGGGTAGATGGAATTGAATATCAGAGGGGGACATGGTTGGAGGGCACAAGAGGAGAGATGAGATGAGAGGACAAGAGTCAACGTTTGTGTGCTTTTTCCCCCTCCTTCCCCCACTCTTCATCAATTTCACCTCATTGATTCTCCGACTTTTTCACAGAAAACCTTCAAGCTTAGCTCAACCACCCCCCCGCCATGCTTGTCTCTCTTTTCTTCTGCCAATCCCCCTGTTTCTTCTCGCCTCAATCCTTTCCGTCTCTTCTCTCACCCCTGCAACCTGTGACTTCCTTCTCACAGTTTCCATCCCCCTTTTCCTTTCTCTGATCCCGCCTCCCCTTTCATCATTTGTTTGATGCAACATTAGTGGATAGTTTCCTCAATCCAGCCGCCCACCCAAACCCCTCTCCCACCCCCTCCCCACATTGCACCCAGTGTTCTTTTTAATACCACTAATTAAGGTAAAGCTCGTTAACATAGAACATCAATTAGTCTTTAACGAGATCAGAGGCTGGTGTTTTGGAGCGATTACAGTGCTCCCCTCTCCCAATGTTCCTCTGTGGATTGGGCTGGGTAGTATTGATAAACGTCATGCTTATTCACATTGGCCCTGTGCTGTGGCATGTCCAGAATGCTATACATGGCACGTGACACTGATGCTTGAGCCAATAACACACAAATTTGACAGATAATTTGATAGATCATTTGCCTGTTATCATTTGGGGCCATGTGGTTGAATTTTAAATGCAGCATTTTGTTTTGGTTATGACTTCCTACGAGAGCTTATTTCCTGCCAAAATCAAAACCCTCAACTGAAAATCTATAGTCTCCCAGTAATAGCTCTGACTACGACTCATTAAATAAATCTACACAATTTCATGAAACAGTGCCCACCAATGACATCAGTCGGGAACACAGTTTATCATTCTGAATTCTTCGCTAAAGACAAATAAATTTGTACAGTATAGTCGTTGGCTGAATGTAAGGCATAGATTCACTTTGTTTCGGGGTGAAGCCCTCTTTTATGCATTAAAAGATATAAAAACTATAAGGAGCAAACACAACAACTCAGTTAGAGTAAACCTTGAGTTGAAAACTGCTGTTATTAGCAGTCAAAGAGGTTACAGCTGGAACTAGAAGTACAATGATAGCGTGTGACTTACTGTAACGTACAAAAGTCCTTCTAGACCAGCCCAAGTTCAAAGTCTATTTATACTGAAAGCACTGCATCGGTGCTGTGAAAAATACAGGTTATACAATTTGAAGTCGAGTATGTCTCTAAAAGGACTGAGCGTCTTCCGTGTGATAATTGTATAAAGGATAAATGAAGTACTTCTACCACAGACTAATACGTAGCAGTATTTACTCACAAGCACAATAGCATAAAGCAACTCATAAAGGATATGCTCTGGTATAAAATAGATAAGTACAGAGTTAGTGTGTGTGTGTGTGTATATGTGTGTGTGGGTGTCTGTGTGTGTGTGTGTTTACACTGCATATAATCATTCTGTTGTCTATTCTGAGTGAAAAATCCACACTTCAGTTCACTAAGAGCAAGAGCAAGATGAGGAGGAGGGTGAAGGCAGCTTGAAAAAGCCATTCAGTTTTTCACTATTGATGTGTATCAGCTGAATCTGAACTTTGCTAGACATCAGGGCTCTATTGGAGGTAATGGAAGCGTACTGCAGAAGAGATAATAACAGTAATCTAAACACCCTCTAACTAGGATTAACTGCATGTATTTAATTTTCAAATTGAAACAGCTTAATATTAAAGAAATCCCATGCTACTTCAGATAGCATCTAGCTATGAATTATTTGATTTGAGCTACGTTCACCAGCCACCGTCGGAAAAAGTCCATATGGAGCTGCCTTGCTACCATTAGCTGATGTTAACATTAAGAAACAAACTCATGATTGTCTGGTGCTGCCACAACAGACACGCTAATGTTAACAGTAATGACTTCGCTCTGATTAATTTGATGCCATTATGAATTCTTTAAACTAGCGACAAGTTGCAGCATAATAAAACGACTTCAGCTCCTCGATGGGAAATTGGGACATCCTCTGCTCATCACAAGACTGCTGAGTTTGGCTTGTTTTACCGAAGGAGGATAGAGGACGTGGAGGGAGCGCGTTGAACTTCTGGACCAATCGACAGCAGAGAGCTGGGCGAAGCAGACGGTGTTGTTTTGGGTGTGATTGCAGTGTGATATCTCAGAGTGGAGGATGGCATAATGAATATCCGAACAAAATGACCGTGTGAAAGTACAGTAGATTACAGTTTAATATCGCCTGACCTCGTCATCTGAGTTGGCAGGTGGGGTGGCAGTTCTTATGGTGGGACGGCAGCTGCAACCCATTTCTGCCCCTAAGGCACCACCCCCGGCCCGATGTCAGCCCCATTCTGGACCGTGACCAGCAAAACACACGTCATCCATGCAAACACACGGATTCATTGATAAAATGGCAGGAAATTTGTGCAAACAGTCAGGTGAAGATGTAGACAGACACGTTGAAAAATGCAATAATACAGAGAGGTGCGTGCACATCCCACACAGTTGCTATCAAACAGGTGCAGACCCACACACATATACACACACACACACGCACGCGCGCGCACACACACACACACACACCCTGAGCCTCAGCCCAAGCCCTGCAGCTTGTTTTGGGAATATAAGTCTGGAGGCAGCTAGCAGGCACACAGCTTCACATGGCTGCATGGAATACACAGTCACACACACTCTCACAAAGTATATTCAGGCAGAGACCCATGGGTATGATACTGCAGTTATATACACACACACACACACACACACACACACACACACACACACACAGACAGACAGACAAGCAGCCCACACAGTCACACAGACAAACACATGCAACTGTGTGTGCGCACACACATAGCACACACCTAACAAGTTTTTTTTTATACATGGCTGCTCTGGGCGCACACTCACACGCAGGTGCGTGCAGGTATACGTTAACATTTACACACGTACAGAGAGAGAGGTGGGCACACAAGGAGAAAGACTGAAAGAGATGAAAAGAGAAGTGCAGGGATGTTTTGCACAGCGCAGCGTTTTGCAGCAGTGTGGTGCGGTCCTTCATGATGATGGATGGGGCAGGAAATGACAGCATAAGTGGTTATTAAAAAGAGGAAATGGGGGCATTTGTAAAAACTGTGTTAGCCCGTGTCTGTGGCCCAAGTTGCGTTTCACCTTGGGCTACTGTGTCATGCCTCCAGATCTGTGACACCCGAGTTGCCATGCAGGGCCAGATTTGTTACGCACTTTGTCACTCTCTTTCAAAGAATCTAGAAGCTGGCATTCGTACTGTCACAAGCGCTGTGCTGAGGTGACTCTACTGGATTTACTAGATTTTGGTACCAGGTGCAAAGTTGGCACCTTATTTATTGCCTTATCGCTTCGTATAAAAATAGCTTTGCTGTACTTTCTTTCAACTTTGAATGTGCGAGTCTGTCGTAAACAGGTGCCGACTTTACACCTGTTACAAATGCAAATATGTGCGTTTGCACCTGAATGGAATTTGCAGTGTGTTATCTACAAGAGAGACGGGGGAGACAAAAGGAAGAAGAGAAATCAGTGCAGAAACGAAGGAAACAGATGATGAAAATGAACATAGATTGATGTTCTTGGGTTTGTTTTAGCCTCCTTAATTTCCATATGAAAATAACAGACAGCCACTGTGCTAAAACTGGCCTTCGAGACAATCGTGCAGCTCTCCTTTGGTGGCCTTGCTTTTTGAAACCGAAGGAATGATATGTTGGCCTACAATGTTCTTTGAATGCAGGAAGCCTAACTTGGTGTCGAGGTTAATTTGCTCTCATATCAGTTTGTGAGATTTTATTATTCAAATAGGATTTTTTTCCCTCATTGAAACCTTATTTTGTGTATCTCATGAAAAGTGATTAGGAGCTCTTTTCAATTATGTAATAGCAATTTCAATCAAATTTATGAAATGGGCCGATAGATGACCCCAGCCTTGGTCTGATGTTGATTGGGCTCATAAGGTTGATTGTTATGTGGTCCGTTCAGTGTTAAACTGCACTGTCCTCAATCAAAGGTTGCAGCTTCAGGAAATCGAGGCATCTCATTCACACATTTTGCAGTATGCAACAACGCTCTGGAAAATTGCAAGGAGATAATCACTGGTATACATGCGAAGATTTGAAAACACTGATTACAGGGCCCATCAGAGAACTGATCATGTGTGTGTCAGCTTATAAGCTTGCAAATGTGTGATGTTCTGTGTGTGTGTGTGTGTGTGTGTGTGTGTGTGTGTGTGTGTGTGTGTGTTTGTCATTGCAGAAATTTGATATTGTTGAGTCACTATCATTCACAGTTGGCGAGTTAGCATGCCACAACAGAGGCAAAGGATTCTCTGACCATGCATCCTCTGCTGGCAGACTGCAGCTTCATGCATTAGCTGGACTTGAAAAGCAGCAAGAGAAGATGGAGACTTTCATATTTGCACTGTGGTGGAAGAAACTTGACAGGTTTTCTAGGCCTCTAGGTTTGTCTGTGTGAAGAAAATACAGCAGAGCTCTGATGTTCCCATCACTAACCTCTCAGCACCTCTTAATCTTGAGAATCATCTGAGAGTCCTCCAAAAACCTAAGAAAATCTGCTCGCACTTCTCAAATTCCTCTTCCTTCTGGGCTCCTGTCTGTGTGTGAGTTTGTTTTCTGAGCCACGGCGTTCCACCAGCGTTTATAGGCTAGGTTGGCTGCAGTGTTTCTAACACCTCAGGTTATGAGCAGGGGCAGAGCCAGATGTGCTGTTAACGCAGCTCAACCTGTGGCCCACGTCGTTATGCAGCGCTAGATTGTTGGAAGATAGAAACAGGCCTGACCTCAGCAACACGTGGTGCCTGCTACTGAAGTAGAATATAGAATAATGTATTTTTATGCGTGTGTGTGTGTGTGAGAGCGGAAGAGAGTGTGTGCACATTCCTCCAATGCATGTATAAATCCGCGAACAGGGATTTTGACATTGATTGTGTGTGTGCATCTGCCTGTGTGTGTCCTTGTGCGGAAGCATGATAGTTATCAGTGAAGGTTTCCCACACCAGTTTAATCTGTTTATCCTCAGAATAAGATTGTGCATCATTGCTATGCAGGGCTAGCTGCTTCTTTCTGCTGAGTGTCTTGTGCGGCTTCCTACTTTCCAGTTGCTATAGAATGTTTCGCCTCACAGGTCCTGAAGGGCTGCAGTGTCGGCTGCTTTTCATCTTGCTCTTTTAATTAGTGACTGATTTAGATCTGGCTAGGTGATCCCAGTGTCTGGCCAATCAATGGGGGAATTAATGGAAGCGCTGGTACAAGCAGAGAAAACCACCAACACTGTGGCTTGCAGCTCTCATCTCGATGGACTGGGGAAAAAATAATCCTTTTAGTGTTATTGTTAAAAACAGAGTACTCTGTGCTGTAAGACGATGCCAGTAAATTCTAAATATTCCCAGACTTAGCACGACTGTCTTGTCACATCTGCTGAGGATATTTCATCCAATTTGTTCCTGATTTCAATCTCAATGCTTTGATAAGAAAACCAACCAAGCATTTCACCAGTCATTCAGAAATGTACAGTACATTATGCAAATGCACGGCGTGAATGCACGTTTATTCTTAGATGATTGTGCTGCATTGATAGCACTGTGATACCGAAGCTATTCTCCCCTAAACACAAAGCCCTGTGAGTTTCCCCGCCCTGATGCCAGGACAAGGTTGAAGAGGGAAAAATGAGTCCTTTTAAAACATACATAATAAGATAATCCCCCAGGTTGTGTGTTATAAGGACATCTTGACAGAGGATTTGGAAAAAACGCAACTAAAAAAAAACAATTTATATGTAAATCCAGGAAATTATGTGGCATTATAGTCAACTTAGGAGGGTAAGGGCTGGCCAGAAAGCAGCGCTGCGGTCCTCTGCTGCCCACTGTATTAGATGTCAGGTGTTGAGCCGGGGAGATGAAATATACTCGCTCCTTGGCTGGCCTTAACGTAAGCACTTTTATTACACAAGCATTTGCAATGGGCATACAAACCGTGTAGTCTCCTTACAAAATCATCTTTATTCATTCAAGTCAAGTTAGCGTAGGCCAGTTAGGCTTATTGAAATAATACCCTGCACTCTGCTCTGATACAAGCTCCCCAGACACCAGCCTTTCCACATGAAAGCGTATGACCTTCGTGATGTTCATGTCTGCCCACTCTTGAGGGTTGTAAACCATTTGTAATTGATGTTTTTTGAATGGGCTGAGCACATATCTGTGTGTGTGTGTGTGTGTGTGTGTGTGTGAGAGAGAGAGAGAGAGAGAGAGAGAGAGAGAGAGAGAGAGAAAGAGAGAGAGAGAAATAATAATTGGAATATTTTTATGCACATGATTGATCATCATTCATGTACATGAGAGCATTCTTTCTGCAGTATGAAAAAGTGTGTGTGTGTGTTTGTGTGTGGGTGGGTTAGTGTGTGTGTGTGTAAGTTGCAGTGTCCTGAAGGCTTAAATCAATGACAGTGGGCTGCATGATAACACAGAGAGTTTCACACAGGTGACTGTGTGTACATGAGGCACAGAGAAATGCTTGTGCGCACACACACACACACACACACACACACACACACACACACACACACACACACACACACACACACACACACACACATACACATACACTCAGCAAAATACAAGATGCCTGGGCTGTATTATACTGTATTATAGTGCAGAGTTAAACCACAGACGGGCTTTTATTCAGATGAATGAAATGTAGATGTGTGTGTGTTGCATGAGTTCCTTTGGGGACATTACTGCAGTAAGCGGACAGGATTCAGGCAAAATTACACATATTCACCAATTTCCCAATTATATAGCCTTCCTTGTACTGGATGTTATGAATTAGGAATAAGAGATGCTGTTATGTCAAATATTTTCAACAATAACGATCTGTGATGAATGTGACTTCCAGCCACTGCTTTTATTTCGGAATAGTGTTAGTGCGACAGAAGCCACAGTGGGCAGGAATAAGACGCTTCCTTTTGTTGAAAAATGAGGTCAGAGAATTGTTAGTGCTACATTGTGGCAGGGTCCAGGGTCAGCTTCATCTCATCTCCATCAAACCATAGAGGAAAAAGAAACGGAGAGCGTCCTCCCATTCACTAATGAAATTTATCCCCTGAATGTGCGGAAGTGAAGTGCAGTTAATTGACACTGTCTCTTGGCAGAAGTGTTTAATCTAAGCCCGTAAAAACGTCTGAATTAAGAGCAAAGAACAAGGAAAAAAGAGAAAAGAAAGAAAGAAAGAGAGAAACGTGGGCCTTAAAAAAAAAAAAATGTGTCACAGTTAGACATGTTTTGTTGGACCACATGGAAATAAAAAGGAACAGAAATGTCAGAATAAAATGCTGTGAAGAAACATCAAAGTGAGATGTCAAGGGCACTGTTTCATGCTGTTCTCGCAAAGGTTACAAAATAGGAAAAGGACAAAATGAGAATACCTGCTAAAACATGTTTGTGGCATGCACAAAGAATTTAATCTGCCTTCTCTTGACACTGTACAGTTTGTATAAATTATTTTCGGCATTTGCCAGAAGATAAGGTAGAGAGTCTTTGGTGTGAGCCAGTGTGAGAGACTACGGGTGCGACACATTATGAAGCTTTATTTTACACTTTCCCCAGCATTTATCTGTGAAACAAGATAATTGAAAGGAAGAGCACCGAATTCATATTCATCTTCTTGCCTGATAAAAAAAAAAAAAAAAAAAAAAAAAAAAAAACACCTTTAGATATTTGTTGGCCTCTCTGTGTGGATTTGCATGTATTTCTATGTGTGTGTGTGTGTTTGTGTGTGTATGTGCGCACACTTATTCTATTTGTCTTGTATTTCTGTAGTACAGTTTGCTTTCCACATTCAGCCAGCCCTTCAAATTTAACTGTCTCACATAAAAAATAGCATCATGTTTATGATAGTGACCAGCCATAATCTGGTTATCAGCCTGTGGCATGCGTATTTTACAAATATTGCGCATTCTGTTTCCCCGTCAGGGCCCGTTGTCAGGAGGGCTTGATAGATGGCTCCATCGTTTGTCACTTGAATAGCTCATGATAGCCACTGCTCTCAGGTCCAAGGGAGGCAGCAGCAACAGCAGGTTTTACTACTGCTGTTTACAGCCGTGCAGTAAAAACACACACAGTGCTGTACACCCTGCTGCTGCATGCTGCGCTACTTGCCGATCACTCTGCAGACTATGTACAATGGGAACAAGAGCTGCTTGCCTGCCTGGTGGCTCTGCTACTCGACAGGGATCAAAGAAGGAGAGAGAGAGAGAGAGAGAGAGGGGGAGAGAGAGCGAGAGAGGAAGTGGATGAGGGGTGGAAGTAGAGTGAAGGAAGTAGAGGACGAAGACATGGATGGAATCGAAGAATGGGGGAGGGCTGGAGAATAACAGACGAGGAGTTGTGTGAAGGGAGCAGACAGGCAGGAAGGGAGAATAAGTGAAAGTGAGATGGCGCAGAGTGAGATGGATAGAGCGAACCAGCGGATGAGAGGATGAATGAGTGAGTGAAACGCACAAAATCAAAGTGATTGAGTGAGACGGACTTGACGGGGTGAGAGACTGTGTCTGCGAATGTGCTTGTGTGTGTTTCTTTGTGTGTGTGTGTGTGTGCGTGAGTGTGTGTCTCAAGAGGGAGTGTGTGTGTGTGTGTGTGTGTGTGTGAGTGCGTGAATGAGCGGGTGAACAAGTGCAGCAGGACAGAGAGAGAGAGAGAGAGAGGGAGAGAGGATCTGTTCCGTCAGAGAGGACACACTCCAGTGGCTGTGATTGAAGTATGGGCCAATTAACACGAGGAGCATTGAGCTCCAGCTGCACTCTCCTCTTCATTCCTCTGCTCCCCCACACAGCCATATTACCCTGCATGACACACACACACGCAGTCACAGTTTCACAGATACATGCACACACACTCACACAAGCACAGTGGGCACCGCACTGTGCCAGCACTTTATCTTATCTTTTACTATAGCACAGCCATGGACCCAAGGAAATTATAGAGGGTACATGCAGCAATTTTCTGTAGCACACTGCAGTCCTTCTTTAAATGTGAACAAACGAAAAAAAAAAAAATGGAGTCTTCATCTTCAGGGAAGGCTTTTTATTTCTAGCCGTTTGCAGCGGCCGATAGAGACAGATGCAATTTCCTCTAATGGTGTACAGTAGATGAACACTATATATTAACGCACATATATTTCAGATGTTTTGTATTGGCTGTGGAAAACTGTCTGCGCTGATTCACTGTGGCCTGTGCCACAGACAGCAGGGAGTGGGACCCATTACTCTGCATGACAGAAAGGAATGAAGCAGCGGAGCCCTATGTGGGCTAAACACAACACTGAACACTGTACTTCACAACTCCACACTCTTCCCATTCACATTTCCCCAGCAGATCTGATGCAGCACAGGCCTGGCAAGCTGCCTCCATTCGAGCTCAGTGGGAACGGGGCTCGGGGAGGTGTGGATGCCAGGACTGACTTCAGCCCCGGCGGCTCCCTGTCTCCTGACTCACTCTGCCGGAGTCACCGCAGGCGCCCGGCACAACTGTACCCTGTACAGTCGAGGTGAAGGGGGGAATTTGATACACCAAACCTTCGTTATTGTTTTCCTTCCACAGCGTTGTACCACCAAGAATCAATATTTTTATTTAGTGTTTAGAAGCTATGAAGTATATCTTTTCACTCTGGTAGCCGAAGAAATAAAAGAGACTTTCCCTGCTCCCTTTTAGATATGGATATACTATACGGTTTGTCTTCAACTAAGTAAAACTACAAAGCTGTTTTGATACGTTTTTTTTTAGTCCGCACAGAGACCCGTGGAAGAGACCTGCTGCAAGAGACGCACACAAAGTCCTATAGATAATGATATTGCAAACACAACAAATACATTATGCAGCGTAATGTGACACTTTTCAGCAGAAATATGATAAGATGTGTTTTTGATTGCAAAGTACAGACCGGCAATTTTGGAAAGGAAAGTGGAGACTGTCTCATCTTGTGTAAATGTTTTCTGTCTCATCTTCTCATTTGGCTGTCTCTGTCAGCCAGAGAATATTCTTTTTAAGTACTCGCTAAATATTCCTGAAGGTGTTTTTTAGTTTGCGTCTAACATGCACTGGCATTTTTACTTTGAGTGTGTTTGAAAGAACTGACACTTTTTTCAGCTTAAAAAAGACAAGCAAGTGAAAAGGTTTACTAAAAAAAAATATTCCTCGATATAGTAAGCCACAAATTACAGTGATAAACAAATTAGAGTGATATTGAAGAATAAACACTGTGCACTAAGAATTGTTTGAATGCTTTAATTGCATCTGATAATTGACTTTTATTTATCTGGCTGTAGGAAAGGTATTATTTCAAGTCATGACTCCAATCAAATTAGAGCGAACAAGGATTGTGATATGTGTTAGTGTATCTTAACACAATTGTTACTCTGTCACAAATCTTGACCAGCTTCAAAATAAACACATATTACAGTATTGTACTAGGATGAAGTTTCTGTCAGTTCTCACCCCTAACATAGCACAAAATCTTTAAGGAAGGACTGTTGAAATCCTTGTTGATTTCTTACCTTGAATCCTGTCCAAGGGAGTACTGCAATCCTCACTTTTGAACTAATTTGTTCCAATTTAACTATTTCCTGGGTTGTAGACAATCTCTTTCAAGAGGGTTTATTGATATAGTCTATTGAATTAGATGAGGTTCTTTAGACCGGAGAGTGTGGTTTTTTAAAGCAGGAGGAGAAAAATATACCAAAATGCAGCATTTGCATTTTAACAAAAGATTCATTTACGGTAGCAAATCAAACTAAACAGTAATCTCTCACTCTCTCTTTCTCGTTCTCCCTCTCCCTTTCTCTCTCCTTCACCCTCCCTCTCACTCCGTTTCCCTCTGTGTGTGAATGCTTGTGTGTGTGTGTGTGTGTGTGTGTGTGTGTGTGTGTGTGTGTGTGTGTGTGTGTTCGCTGTAAGCCCTCCTCTCACGCTTTTTATGGTTTAGTTTGCAGAATTTCACAGATTGGAACACATAATGAGCTATATAGTAAGATAAGGGTATATTTAGATTGGGGTTTGATTATAATTAACTCACAGCCTGCTGCAATATTGTAGCGCGCTCCAGCAAGACATTGCAGTTGCACACTGGGTAGCAGGTGAAGTGCATTCGGCAGGCAGGCGAATATACAGAGTAATACGCTGTGTTCACACTTCCAGCAAGGCTCGCTGTGGTGGGGTGGCACAGACTGGTTGAGCAATGCAACATAAACACCTCAGGAGCGTGAAATACGGTGACAGGCCTACCAGTTAATGGCTCAGAGCTCAGTGCTGTAGAATACATCTGATGTGATGTGATGTACAGTTTTCATGCAGCTTCATCTAATTTTCTCTCCCTCTCTGTCTTTTTCTCGCCGTCTTTCCCAGTCTTTCCTGACACATCTACCCCTTAAAAAAAAAAAAAATCAACAACAAAGCCCTGTTTTTGCCACTCTCCCCTTCATTATTACATTCTCCCTTTCCTCTCTCTGCTGCTAACAGGTCCGTCTCTCCCTATCTCGCCACACCGCCGTCTCTTTTTCTTACCCTTTCATTCCCCGCCATATCTACTCGCCTCTCATTCCATCTCATTCCACCCCTCTCTCCCTCGTGCGGTCCCTCTGCCTCTTTTTCTCTGTCACCCTCAACCAACCTCTCACATCCACACGTACCGAGTAGACACACTGCCCTGTCACTCAAAACAGGAGGTTTGGCAGTGTATTTGTTTAGGCCAAACACGTATACACATCCCGGTAATCAATATTTCTTTTCCCGCTCTCCTCACATATTTTACCCCCACCCGTCTCCAAACCTCCCGCCCTGCCTCATCTCCTCTCTTGCCCCGTTTCCTCTCCTCCACCCGGCCTCCTCCCAGTCAATCAGTCAGTCTTAGTCATACGTCCTATATTTACCGTTCTTCACCATGCAGCATCTCTTGTTCATTTCCTGTCTCTCTCTCTCTCCGTTCTTTGCTCCGTCTCTCTCATTCCTCCGGTCGCCCCCTTTTTTTTGGTGGGGGGGATTTTTTTGTGTCTCTGTCTCCTTTATCCAAAAGACTCATCAGGGTCAGACGGTGAAACAGCAAGGGAGAGGAGGATGAAGGCACAGGGAAAATACAGAGTGGAGGAAAGGAAAACAGAGGCGCAGGAAGGGAGAGTGACTTTAGAGAGAATATTATGTCAGCAAGCCCCTGTTAATCAATGCAATTGTGTTGGTACCTGAAGTCATGAAAATAGGGAGAGGAGATGGGGAATATGAAAAGGGAGAGCAAGAGCAAGAGAGAGTGGCGAGAAAGTGAGGAGGAAATGGAGAAAGGGAGGGAGGGAGGTTGGCACCAAAAGTAAATTGAAAATGATGTGCTGTATTTGTGTGTGTGTGTGTGTGTGTGTGTGTGTGTACGCGTGTGACTCCTGTATTAACCCTGCTATTTCCCAGGTAGTCATTATCTTTCTGTGTGCTTGTTTGTGTAAACGTATGTACTGCATTAACCCTCATATCTCTCTATCATTAAGCAGCTCTGTGGGTGTATAGTGTATCAATGCATTTATCTGCGCGCGTGCGTACACGTGCACACACACACACACACACGCGCTTGCACGTTCACGTGATTGTGTGTGGGCGACTGTGTTTACAGTGATCTTAATTGTTGTTATCATTCATGCAGCACAATAACCACCTCCACTCCCATCTTTGTCTCTGTCTGCTATTAACTCTCTCTCTCTCTTTCTTTCTCCATCTCTCGCACTTTCTCTATCTCTCCCACCCTCCCTCCTTCCTTCTAACTGCCGGTTTCTATTTTCCCTCGTTCTCATATTGTTCCTTCTCAGCCTGCAGCCTAAATAGCACCCATTTCATCTTCCCTCTCCCTTGCTTTCTTCCCCTTCTCTCTATTGTTTTTTCCCTCAGCATACCGTATTGCTCCTCCAGTGTTTTCTCCAGCCAAAGCTAACTTATATTACCCCATGATTGGATTCAGAATTCATTACTCTCTCTTGCCTGTATGCAATCTCTGATCAGTTTCTCTGTCTTTCTCCCTCTCTCACTTTTTTCCTCACTCTCTCCGTCTCTGTCTCCGTTCTCTCTGTTTTCTGTCTCTCCCGCTCGTCTTTTCTCCCTCTCTTCTCCTTGTTGATTTGATTTGATGTCCTCTGTGCTGGGCATTATAGGAAGGACACCTTAGTCTAACTTTATTTCTTCTTCTCCCTCTCCTTCTACTCTTCCTCCTCCTCCTCCTCCTCCTCCTCCTTCTTGTTCTTCTTGTTCTTGTTCTTGTTCTTCTTGTTCTTTTTGGTCTTGTTCTTCTTCTACTTCTACTTCTACTTCTTCTCCTTATCCTCCTCCTTTTTGTTCTTCTTCTTGTTCTTCTTGTTCTTGTTCTGCTTCTTCATCTTCTTCTTCTCCTCCTCCATCTTCTTCTTCTTCTTCTTCTTCTTCTTCTTCTTCTTCTTCTTCTTCACTCTCTCTTTCTTTAGGCACCCTCCCTTAGTGCACTATACATCTGCCCCCCCCCCTCGGCAGGTTGCCATGGTCGCCATACCTACTCTCTCTCTCCTATTGGTCCTGGCAGAGTGGGCAGGTCTGGTGGACTCCTCCCCCCACCTCCTGCTCCGGCCCAGCCCGCGGGAGCGTGACGCGGGGGCCATGATGAACTTCAACATCGCCGTGATCCACGCGGGCGCCACGGTGCAGGCAGAGGCGGCGGTGGCGGGGCCTGGGGGAAGGGTGCTCTACCCTGGCTTTGGCCGGGTGCACAGCTCCCTGGGGGAGAGCGTGGTTACCCAGTGGGGCTCTGCTAACGTCATCTGGCTACAGGTTGGACACTGTCTCCTCTTCATAATGCTCATTCAGCCTTACTTGAAGGAAGGGAATAATAATGGCCATCCATTATTCATACTCACTCTCATTATTTGAGCTGAATGGGCAGCACACTGCTGCTGTTGTGTGGGTCCTGCTGAATGAGTGGGCGTCTGGCTCTGCTCTTTGACCACAGCTTGTATTGTTAGCTAGACATGTCATGCATAGTACATGGCTCCTTCCATACGAATAACACCAAGTCAAGAGACACTGCCCCTTTCTGTCGACTCTATGGGTCTCCCTGTCTCTATCTCTGTCTCCCTCTATCCACCTTCTCTCTCTTTCTCTCTTTTGCTCTCTCTCTCTCTCTCTCCCCCTTCCCTCCCTTCTTCCATCTTCTCCCAGGTGAATGACAGCAGTCCTAAGACGGTGCTGTCCCAGCTGTGTGAGCTGCTGGCGGCGCGGCCCCTGCAGGGTCTGGTCTACGAAGAAGAGAGGCCCCCGCCCACGGCCTGGGGTCCCTTGGCTCCCATGCTGGAGTTTGTCTCTGCCCAAACAGGACTGCCCATAGTAGCTGTAGGAGGGGGAGCGGGGCTGGGGAGGATGCCACAGGTAGGAGGAGGGGGAGCTTGGGATTGAACTTTGAGAGTGAGGCGGAGTGTTTGATGCTGCTGCTGTGTGTGTAAGCGATACAAGATACCCCAGATGTGTAGATCTCACTGTGAGGTTGTATGGAAACACTGACAGGTGCAACAGCCCGTCCTTGGGTAAGTCCATACTGCAGCTGTATGAACTGACAGCAGTATGGATGGAGAGCAATGTAGGGCAGGACATTTGGTACAATACATCATCTTCCGCCAATGTTAGAGGAGTGGTGATGGGTGGGGTTGGTGCGGGTGGGCGGACTGTATGTAGAAGGTCAGGGTCAGTGATCTGCTGAAACTCGGCTGTGTTTGATCTGTAAATGACACCAAATGGGGCTGCTGCTCTGCCTCTGATGTTCCTGGGAGGGAGGTGATGTGCAGACATGGTTGTGTATGTATGTAATACATTTGTGTGTGTGTGTGTGTGTGTGTGTGTGTGTGTGTGTGTGTGTGTGTGTGTGTGTGTGTGTGCATGTGTGGTTTCATGTGCGTACAACAACTTTGTGTCCATGTGCATCAGAGGACTTAGGATGTTTTACATTCTCTTTCCACCAAGCAGAAAAAAAGAGACAAAAAGCATAACATTTGTGCTTACAAATAACTGTTTTAACCATTTACACTTGAGGAATAAAATTGAGCACTTTGATGATCTTCCTTTGAAGATGTACCCCCGTCTAGTGCTCATCCCCTCCCAGCTGAATAGACTTGTTAGAAACCCTCCCTTCTGGACGTCATTGGAGACTTCATGCAACACTCTTAGTTGTTTTAGCCCTGCGGGTTGCAGTAGTGCTGCTGCCCCATAAAAACTTCAAGCCCCATGATGCCTTTGTGCAACGCTGTGCATAAAGACAGAGCAGTCCAGGGAGCTGTAGTTATTTGCAGTGAGAAGGCAGCCTGTTAGTCGCTCACTCTGTCGCTTGCTGTCCTTTAAACAAAGTAGATCTCCTGAGGATGAGTGTTTACAATGAGGCTCTCACCATGAGAAATGTGCTGCTCTCTCCCCCAATCAGGAAACAGGTTCCATCTTTCTCCAGTTCAGCTCCTCCACCGCCCTTCAGTTAGAGGTCATCTTCGAGGTGCTGGAGGAGTACGATTGGACGGCCTTCTCCGTGGTGTCCACGCGCCACCACGGCTACCAGGACTTCCTGTCGGTGGTGGAGGGCCTGACAGACGGCTCGTTCATCGGTTGGGAGAAGAAGAGCGTGGTGATCCTGAACGTGACTGACGACCCTGGGGGGGCACGCACGCGCAGGCTGCTGAAGGAGAACGAGGCGCAGGTGAGACAGGGGGGAGGGAGGGGGGAAAAGGGGGAGGAAAGGGGAGGAAGTGCTGTGAGTATCATTGGGAGCCCCCCCTTCTGGCGGATGGCTGCCCAGCTTTTTCCTTCCTTCTTCGTCTCTCCCTCTGTCCCTCCATATCTCTCTCTCCCCTCTCTCCTCTATCCCTCTGTTCTTCTCTTCCCTTTCCATCCGCAGAGGCATTAAAGAGTCCCACGGTGCAACGAAAACCACGAGTCATTTTGATTTGCTGGCTGGCTGTTGTGCAAGACTCCACAAAGAGTTATGGCGTGCCGTGGAGGTGATAGGTTGAGGTGAACGGGGGCTGTAAACCCTCACCTTCAGTTCTGACTTCTAATCTTGGGACAAAACGATTTCCCAATGCCCGAGCCTTCTTACCCAAACTTTGCTTGTTTGACTCCCATCAGCTACCCCTAAACGTAACCACTTCCCTATTCTTACTGAACTTGATCTTAACCGACTAACCGCTCATTTTACTCCTCTAACATCCGACATTAACCCCCGAGAAGTTGTAAATCTCTCACTCAAGCTCACCTTTAATGTACTGACCTTGACCAAAATGACTCATGGTTTTGGCTTGCACCTCTCATGTGTTACATTTCTTCATATGCCTGCTCCTTCTCCCTCTCTTAACACATTTCCCCGTCTTTCCTGTCCTCCTTCTTCCCTCTTTCCACTCCTCACATCCATCACTCACGTCGCTCTCTCTCACAAATTGCTCTCTCCTCATTTTCCCACCTCTACCTCTCCTCCCCTCCTCCTTATCCTCCCTTAAATCTCCTCTTCGGCCCCCTGATCCCCCTCACACCCCCCAACCCTGTTCAATTTTTTACTCCTCTCCCTGTTTTTAGGCTTGCTCCGCACCCTCCTTCCTTCGCCCTCTGCCTCCTTTTCCTGCAATGCTTTGCCCAGAGACAAGGTCCTCTTGCCGCTTTCCTCTTCACCTACACGGCTGTATGGCTATCTATCTTTCATTCCCTCAGTCCATTTGTCCATCTCTGCTGCTGCATGTCTCCCTGGCCACAGACTCTCTGCTCTCTGTTGGCTCGGTTTAGTCTGGGTCTCAATGTCATCGCTAATGTCCCAGCATGGCCACTGCAGCTCTGCGTGTGTGTGTGTTTGCGTGTTTGCGTGTGTGAGAGAGAGAGAGAAAGAGTGTGTGTGTGTGTGTGTGTGTGTGTTTCTGCAAGTGTGTGCATGTGTATTGGATTCCTTGGGCTCCACTCTGCTAGTGTCACTGTTAATATAACATACTGCCTGCAGCGGGTTGCCTATACGCAGTGCTTGCCTTAACCCTCTTTGTTTTTTCAACACCCCTCCTCCTCCCTTTAGCTTTTCTATATTGCAGGGCTAATAAATGCTTGTGATTGCTTAGTGATGCTGTGTATGTTTGCATTACAGGCTATTTCTCTGCCTCTCTCTCTCTCTCTCTCTCTCTCTCTGTGTCCTATGTATGGTAATGTGCTCTACATTGTAGATGGCCTGACGCAGGTGCACTGGGTCAAGTTCTGCTCCAATCTCTCTCTGTCTGGCTTTCTTTCCAGTTCTCTTTCAGCTTTTGCCCTTCTTTTCTTTTTTTTTGTCAATTTATCTTCTGCTTCTCTCTCTCTCTCTCTCTCTCTCTCTCTCTCTCTCTCTCGCTGTAGTTTGTTCCTCTCTCTCCATTTCCCCTCTTCAGATATTATGTGTCTGTTTATAACGCTGGTTCTCTCCTTCCCTCTTAAACTCAGCCTCTCTCTCTCTGTCTGTTACCCTTCCTTTCTTCCCTGTCTCTCTCTCTCTCTCTCTCTCTGTTGCTGTCATTCCCTCCCTCATTCACTGGAGGTTTATTGGCATACAGGCAGGATTGTTTTGCCAAGCCATTACAGTTCAAAATTCAATGAAGGCGCAACTCGCAAAATGCGCTCTCGCTCTGTCTCCACGACTCCCTCCCTCCATGAAAGAGCTTCCTCTTTCTTGTCCTTCTATTCCCCTTTGTCCCTCCTCGTCACTCTGCAATTTTTCCTTTCTTTTTTTTCCTTTTCAAACACTCTTACTCTTTCTTTGTCCTTGGGTATTTGTCAGCATTTAACCTCATTTCCCTGTTTTTTCCTTCTTTCCCGCAGCTCAAGTCCCTCTATCTTCCTCTTGTCTATCCCTTCCATCTTTCTCCATTTCCCCTCTAACCCCTTAAACCCTCTCTGGTCACTTTCTCCCCCTTCGGCTCCCCCACCCTTTCCTTACCTCAGCACATGCAGCAGGGAGCTCATCCACTGTCATTGTCCTTTCTCCTTCTCTCTCCCTCTCACTTTCTTTCTCAGCCTCTGTTACACTTTTCCTCCCTGCCCTCACCCCCCCCCCCCCCCCCCCACCTCGCACTGTCAGTAATATCTCTTATCTCTCCAGGCCGTGATTTCACCAAAATATGTCATCCTCTGCTTTTCTTTGCAACCCCCTTTGTCCATTCTCCGTTCTCTCTCTCTCTTTCTCTCTCTCTCTCTCTCTCCGTTCTCTCCAGGTCTCCATCCTCTCCCTAACGTATGCTGCTTTTAATAACATATGTCAGGGTTTAACCTCTTCCCCCTGTTTTCCCTCAGGTGTGTTTGCACTTTGGCTGCCCGTACCCCCCTCCCTTCCCCTTCCCTTCTCTCTCCCTTGCCTCTCTCTCCCTCTTTCTGTACTCCTCCTCTCCACCACTTACTGTTGTCTCATTTTTCCTTTCTTGTTTTACTCCTGTTTCCATTATTCATAATTGTAACTTGTTTCATCAGGCCTTTGCTCATTAAGCACTGACCCCCACTCTCCCCTGCACCCTCCACCCCCTCTCCTCCACATCTCATACATCTGTGCAGCCTTCCCTCCCTATTTTCTGATGTGTCTGCTCCTCAGCAGCCAATTCTCTGCCTCCTGCCTTCCCACACTCCCCCCCGCCTGCCCACCACCACCACTGCCACCACCTCTCTCCCATGGACCTTATCACATCAGCTTATGGCTATCTCTCCTCTTACCTCCCCCGGTTATCCTTTTTTCTTGATATGGCCTCTCTATCCAACCCCCACCCCACCCGTTTAGGTGCATCTACACTCCTTTGCCCCCCTATTTCTCCAATCCTCTGTCTCCCCTGTCCCCTCCTTATCTCACTGGCGTGTATGTGTGTGTGTGTCTCCCCTCGTCCCTCTTCCCTCCCTACCTTCCTGCTATCCTCCAGGTGCGTCTGCTGTACTGCTCTCAGGAGGAAGCCGAGGTGGTTTTTCGAGCTGCCTGGGCAGCAGGGCAGGCGGGCGCCTCGCACATGTGGTTCGCCGTGGGGCCGGCTCTCTCAGGTTTGGGCATGGAGAGCTTGCCCCGGGCTCTGTTTGCTGTGCGGCCCCAGGGCTGGAGGGACGAGCCTCGCCGCAGGATCGCTCGGGGTGTGTCTGTGCTGACTCACGGGGCAGTAGCACTGCGCAAGGATTATGGCGGCACGGGAGGGCCGAACTTTGTCACCAACTGCATGACAGACGCCAATCAAACCCAAAGACTGCGGGGCAGGATGAGGTGAGGGCAAGATAAGGAGGGGAGAGGCAAACTGGACAGGGGGAAAGATGAGAAATACAAGGTTACGAGAGGAGGCAGATAGCAGGATGTGGACAGAATGTGTCGAAGGGGATGAGAGGGGAATAAGAGGAATGAGATGGAGAAGGCGCATGAGACGGGATAACGTGCATACTGTGAAACGAGCTGGCTCCAAGCCAGAATGAGCTGGAAGGTATGGGTGGAGTTGGTAGATTCAGTGTCAGGGAGCAGGCACAGTGGGGATATCTGAATTTGGAGCTGGCTATCATCCATGCAAAATAGATGTTGTTGGTGCGTGTAGTTGAGAGTTGGCGAAATTACCCCAGCATCTGTAGCCAGCGGACCATGTCTCATGTATATTAATGAGCCCGCTTTAATATATTCCTCTTAGGCTGTGCAAACAGACAGTAGCACACTCTAACAGGTAGCCCAAGTGGTACTGGATATTGTCTTGGTTAATTTTATCTGCCAGTCATTCCTGTAGAGCATGCACACTGCACTCAAGGTGTTTGGGACATGAATAGATTTGAGCTTGGTCTCTCTGACAATGGATAGAAAATAAAAATAAAATAAAAAAAGAATTCATTAGTTTATGGACTGTAATGTTGGTAAATGGACCACAGCACAAACAGCATGGCAGTGAAAGGGAAGCAATAAGGATTCCTCTCTCTCTGGTGTATGAAATATGTTCAGGAACAGGGAGCAAATGTGTTTTCATTTTCATATTTTTTTTGCAGTGCTACCTGCTGTTCACTGTCTGTAACTGCAAGCTGCTCTTCCATCTGTAGCTTTCTATCTTGTTAAATAAAAGCTATCAGGTTTTAGGTTTTGAAGCCAGCAGGATGACACAAGGAGACAATTATAAGGTCTGTCCTGTGTGATTATCCAACAAACTGTAGAGATCGCAGCTGATGTGAAGAGCAGCACTTGCTCGACTTCAAAGATGAGCCCTGACAATTCTATGTGTCTGATCATTTGTCTGTAGATTTGATTAACAGACAAGCCTTAACTGTCACCATCCAGGTTGCTGTGATTCAGTTTCTGCATGATAGAGGATAGGGCACGCTTTACGTTGCATCAAAACCAGCGTCAGGAGTTACATTTTCCTCGTCATGTCCTTCAAGGAAATAGTTAGCGCATCTCATTCAAATTCTGTTTCTTCTGTCGTCTTTGCCCCGCCTGTTTCTATCATCTTTCATCTCTATCCATCTCCTCTCAGGTATTTCAGCAACATCACACTCGGTGGCCGGGACTACTCCTTCAATAGCGACGGTTACCTGGCCAACCCCTTCCTGGATGTAATTTCCTGGACGCCTGGACGTGGATGGGAAGATGTAAGGATCTAATTTCACCTGCTATTGTTTATCTAAACTGTTTGTATCTTGAGGTGCTTTGACCTAGTGACATTTTCTGACTAAAACACATACTTAGAGTGTCAGTGGTAGAGGACTGGATGCACAATGCCATGTATGGAGAGTGAGCCTAGGACAAATCTCTGCCTTCTGCTGGTTTGAGCAAGGCACTTGAAACTCAATCTCTCCATGTGAGCCAGAGGAGGAGGGGGGGGGGATTCAAGCTGCATTGGCATCTGGAATAAGAATGTAAACCTGACAGTGAGGAAGGGCAGGTCACATAGGTTCGTGTTCATATAAAGTTCACTATGGTTATTTGTGCCTGAGGCGGAGGAGAGAGGCACGCTGCTGACCATTTGACCGCATTTGCTGTGCTCCTGCTGTGCCTGCTCAGTTGCTGCTGTCTCGCTGCATCTCAATGTTTCCTGGTTAAGGCGCACCGGCATGCATACACACTCTTTCATAAACACATGCGCAAACATCCACACACACACACACACACACACACACACACACACAAACACACACACATGTCTATGCACTTGCACCCGTATGCCTGACTGTAAAGCTCATTTTGCGGAGAGAGTCATGAGCTGTTGACTTGTTTTAGTCGCCGCCTGTGTTCTCCACTTCTTACTGTAGCATGAAATGCAGATTTGATAGTTTTGAGGGCAGATAAATGCAGGCTGTGAGGGATTTCGGTTTTGGTGGTGGTGGTGGTGGCGATGGTGGGGGTATGGGCGGATTGGGGGGGGGGGTTACTTAAGGATATTTTGGAGCATAAAAAAAGAACTCGCCTGGGATGACTTCTGGGTATCATTAGCATCTAGCAGTAGAGCTACCATTGCCGTGTGTTGTTTTGTTGATGTGTGTATACGGTGTGCATGTGTATGATCTTTTCTACATCACTGTATACCTGTCTACCAAGCACCGGTACTCCTGACACGTCATGCATATTCTATAAAGCCATGGTTTGTTCGGAAATCCTTAATACGGGCCCCTGTCACCTGTTGGAGATGTGCAGTGTGCATTTTTTCCCTTTAATACGGCAGGATTTTACCCTTGTCAGTGTCAGTAGAGGGAGAGCGATGCTCATTTTCTCAGCCACACACCAGCACCACACTGTACGCGCGTAAAAACACACACACACAGCGCACTCTGAACGCGTAGTCTCAAACCACACACAATCACAGCCATGCATACTGATGCACCCACGCAAGGTTGCACACACACACACACACACACACACACACACACACACACACACACACACACACACACATTGGTGGTTCTCAGCCTCCTGCTGGTTTTAACAGCCCACCAGAGTCCAGTCTCAGTGTGTCGTAACATGCTGACTCCTGCCATATCCCTCAAATCCCTTTCAATTAGGAGCTCCTGCACTGGCCCTTAGTCTCTTTGCAAACCCAGGGTACAAAACCCGCCCACATATACACACACACACACACACACACACACACACACACTCACACTCACACTCTGAGAGCCTCCACACACACATTCACAAATGAGGGCACATATACTTACACACATATGCTTACACACCACTTACACAAACCCTACTGCACATGCACACACACGTGCACACACACAACACACACGTGCACACACACACACACACACACACACACACAGGATGAGGATAAGACGCCTGTATCTGCCTATTATGCACATCCACGCTGTTGGCTCTCCCTGAATATTTAATGTTC
Organism: Myripristis murdjan; assembly: GCF_902150065.1. Classification (NCBI taxonomy): domain Eukaryota; kingdom Metazoa; phylum Chordata; class Actinopteri; order Holocentriformes; family Holocentridae; genus Myripristis; species Myripristis murdjan. Next base: position 20,626,873 of record NC_043995.1, read on the forward strand.
TCTTTACAATGACTGCACCATTACCTAGAGCCCGAGAGCGCCCAGCTTAGCTTACTGAAATACTGCAGACGAGTACTGAAGGTTGTCCAACGTTAACATCACTTGTTTCTGCTATGGAGGCGGCAGCACAGAGGGCTGTATGTTCCAGGATGCTATCAGACGTTAACGAATGTTAGCACTTGTTAACATCACTCACAGCTGCGAAAGGAGTAAAGCTTTTCCAAAGTGATTCTTCAAACCTCGCCGTCGAACCAGCGTATTTTCTCTTCCCCAATTGGTGACCAATATATTCCAGCAATTTAAGAAGCGGGTAGTGATTTTTTTTGTTTTGGCAGTTTTGTTCTTCCATTTGTGTGTGCAAATCTGTGTGTGTTTGTGTGTGTGTGTGTGTCTGATACAGAATAGTGTGTTCTCCTTTCTGGTCTATCTGTTTCCTGTCTGTGTTTCCTAAGAGTGTTTTGATTGAATGTCTGTTGAGGAGCTGCGGTCGAAGTGCAGTCGAAATACTGTCATTGTCGCCGCCTCCTTCTCCTCTCTCCGCCAGCCCCTGCATTACACAGACAGGCAGGCTGCAGAAAGCTGCCAAACTTTACTTTACTCTACTGCTCTGCTTAAGCACTCACCCTCGTGCTGTTTGTTTGTATGTGTATATGTGTGTATGTGTGTATGTTGTGTGCATTTGTGTATAAAGTGTGTGAACATTTCCTTTTGCGAATGTTACCTTAGTTACACTTGACACTTAGATGCGACTTTTATCAGCTGATCATGACAGGACGTGTCAGGCAATGTTACAAGAAGAAGAGGAAGGTTCACAAAAAATATGTGCTGAATCTTCTTGGGTGGGTTTTTGCCTTTTTCCGCTCTGTCAGAGATATATATCCTAGACACCATCCAGTGCCACAATCAGTGTTCCTATAAACAATGACAAAAGCTGGGGAGAGACATTGATACGGCCACAGGAGATGCATCGTGGAGATTTGCAGGTCAGTGGTGGACATGGAGCAATGAGGCCTCACGGCGTTAGATCAGTCAAGAGCAGATCTCACAAATCATAATGGAATGACATCAGTGGCTATGGCATACCTTGTACCCATGTGCCCCAGTAACTCTGAAAACACATTTTGACTGAAGCTAGTGGCGACTGAATTCTCCATGCCGACCTGCACAAATTGAATTTAAAGTTGAACGGGAGCTTATTCAATCACAGGGGTAACACTGATGTAGAAGTGGCAGTAGCCTTGAGGTAAGAGAAGCAGGTTGTGATAGTCGGATAGTCACTTGAGCAAATTCCTGAACTGGCCAGGAAAATGTGGGTGGGGAAAATGAATGAGTAATGCTCTCCCCGGATAACTACTGAGGATGAGCTCATGAGCAAGGCACTTAAGCCCCAGCTGCTCAGTGGAGCTACTGATGGGCCTGAATGGTCAGCTCCCAGGTGCAGAACTGAATGAATCTCGAGAAAAACGAGCAAATCACAAAGCATCTACCTTGACAAGTCATTTACTCCCATATTCAGAGCTACAATCTTGTTTTCCTTCAAATGAGCAAAAAAAAAAAATCTCCCAGTGGGATGAGATAATGTCTTTGTTTCAAATGCAGTTTCACTTGTTTTTCTCTGGGAAAAGTATAAATATGTTGAAACAAGGCAAAATAAGGCAGATCGGCTCACTGGTATCAAGAAACTGAAACTTGACTCAAGAACATTCTGGAAACAAGCATTGGACCAAGATTAGCATTGGAAACAAGGGGGATTATCTCATCCCACTGGCAGACATCCTGCTTTTTTCTTCTTTTAAGATAAAACAAGATTTTAAAAAAAGAAATATGAGACGACAGGACTTGTTAAAATGGAGATTTTCACTGTGCTCAGTCACCTCTCACTGGATAAATAAGGGATAAAGTCAGTAATTTAAAGACTTTTGTAATGGAAGGATGAGTTTACATGCATGTGTGGTTTGATTGGACACCCTCTCCCCCGCTCTGATGGGTCTCTGACCTGTTCCCTCAGGTAGGCTGGTGGGAGAACGGGGTGCTGAGGCTGCGATACCCAGCCTGGTCCCGCTATGGCCCCTTTCTCAAACCGCCTGACGACGCCCAACACCTCCGCGTCGTCACTCTGGAGGAACGGCCCTTTGTCATCGTGGAGCTGGCAGACCCCGCCTCCGGGACCTGCATCCGCGACTCGGTGCCCTGCAGACGACCTCTGAATGCCAGGTTTGAGTCCGGAGGGGTAAAAGTCAAATCGCAAACACAGAGTTGAATATAAATTGGTTTTAGGTTGATGCACTTGATCAGTGATGTGACATTATCGACTTCTCTTTCTTACATAATTTTGATTAAAAGGACTTTTTCATTGATTGGATATATGTTTCAGCCAGTATAGAGAGAGAAGGAAAATTTACCAGAAGTGCCACTGCAGGAACAAAACAGGTTAAATTGGAAAGACAACACAATAAACTTAACTTAACTTTATTAAGCAATGTTATTAATGGAGTAAATCTTTTTGCACACAATTCTGCGGGTTCGTTGCTAAGGCTTTGTGCTGCCACCCAATTGAACTGACATCAATCACATATCAAAACTGTGGTCTCTACATTCCCTGACCCTAATCGATAGCAGACTGGTCTCCAGAGGATTAAGGGAATGACTCATGGGTCTGGAATCAGACATGACCACAGTGGAGCTTTATGGTTCATCAGCTTCTGAAGGGATGACAGCACTTATCCTGCACTGGTCAGTTTTGACTGTCACTAAGGGCAAGGCAAGAATACTCCCTCTCTGATCCCTTCCTTTCCTTTCCTTTCCTTTCCTTTCCTTTCCTTTCCTTTCCTTTCCTTTCCTTTCCTTTCCTTTCCTTTCCTTTCCTTTCCTTACCGTTCCTCCCTCCTCCTTCCTCCCTCTTTCTCTTTCTCTCTTTGTCTTTGTCTTTGTCTCTCTCTCTGTCTGTCTCCCTCACAGCGCCATCCAGGAGGGTGTGGCTCCCATGAAGCAGTGCTGTAAGGGCTTTTGCATCGACATCCTCAAGAGACTGGCCAAGATTGTTGGCTTCACCTATGACCTTTATTTAGTGACCAATGGAAAACATGGGAAGAAAATTGATGGGGTGTGGAATGGCATGATTGGAGAGGCAAGTCTTAGAATTTATTCTTTTGTGTATGTGAGTGTGTGTGTGTGTGTGTGTGTGTGTGTGTGTGTGTGTGTGTGTGTGTGTGCCTGCGTCTAGTTCTGCCTGTCTGAATTTCTGAGAAATCTGTTCCCTGTGTCGGTGTTGTGTCATTGCCCTGTGGGGGGCTGTTGTGTGTGTGTGTGTGTATGTGTGTGTGCTGGTGTGTGTGTGTGCTGGTGTGTGCGTCTGAGGCTGTGTGTGGCTCTGTGAGTTTTAATTTGTGTCCCTGCATATTTTCTTTTTCCTTTTCGGTCGGTGTGTCCTGTAGTAGGATTCTTGAGCCTGTGCTCCTGCTTCCTGGGCGACCAGTTAAACGCTTTGTGTCACATCAATCGCTTCGAGTTATGGGCCCTTAACCACAGCCAGCATTCCGACAGCTGTCATTTATTACACACACACACACACACACACACACACACTCACACGCAAACGTGCACAAACAAATGCACACAGGAATAGTGGCACAAACACACAGTTGCACAAATTAAATTAGATAGAAAGATAGACTGATTGATGGACAACAAACACATATGCATAGTCATGCACACACATTTCCACAGTATACATAAATAAATATATATATACATTTAGTAGCCACTTTATCAGGCACTCCTGCACAAACGAATATGATCCAATACAACTGCTCTGCCATAAAGTTTACATTTATGATGCCCATAATGCTCAGGTTTTCTTTTGTTACAGTAACAGAGGTGTTCATTCAGTTTTATGTGGCACTGAGCTCATAGTTAGCGCTGCTGTTATACTGGACTGCATTTTACTGAGAGGTGTTTCTTATGTCCTGTCACCCTCATGTATATAAATAGGGAGGACAAAAAATTGGAAACACCTCTCAATATAATGTAGTCCAGTACAAGACATCTGCAAACTACAACCTCGATAATAAACATAGAATTAAAATTTATACATTCTCCACAATGTCAGCAAAAACTGAATATTATAAACTTTCCTCACAGGTAGACTTTATGGCAGAGGGGTTGCACTGAACTGCGTTAGATTGCACAGGTGGACCTAATAAAGTGGCCAGTGTGTGTGTTTTGAGTGTAACAGTTGACGCTGGTTGTTGTAAAATTAACTTTTTGTGTTTGAGTGTGTGTGTGTGTGTGTGTGTGTGTGTGTGTGCGCAGACACAAAAGACACACACTCGCATATGGTGCACGCACGCACACACACACACACACACACACACACACACACACACACACACACACACACACACACACACACACACACACACACACGCACTCACACACAAACACTCTCAGACACCCCCTGCCAAGCTGCGATTTGTTCTTGTTCTTTTCTTGGCAATGGCTCCTTCGGGTGCCCGGCAAAGACACATGAATGCTCACACAGGTTCATGATCATCCATCTGGACAGGGCAGACACAGAGAAGCTGGCAGAAGGACTGAAACACAGAAATATATACAAGGAACAGGTGCCTCGTTTAGCGCACACACATGTTTGAGCAGACACACGCACTGAGATCGATACAGGGCTGCTGTTGTTCCACTGAAGCACCCTTCTGTTCCTGTCTTTGTCCCAGAGGGAACTTGCTAAAGGCCAGTTGCTATGGGATCCAAAACTGTTTCACTGCGCTCCACCGCTCTATCATTTTTATGACCCGATCCTGCGCTGGAGCTGTCTATCGACCTATATTCGCATGCAAAAGGCCAAGTGAACTTTATTTTCTCAAACTAATGTCTGCCTTTTGATCAGATGCTCCAAAGCCTGCTGTTCTTTGATCAGGTAATCCAGAGCCTTGGCAAAGTTGAGGGGAGGGTGCGTTGCTTTCCGCTTCGCCTCGTTTTTCTGCTGATTTGCTCTGAAGTGTGGATATGCCATGTCTAATGTAGATTAACATTTCACTTGTACAATCAGCAGACACAGTGATTTTCAGGTTTTTCAGCTGGTGGCAGAGAGGCGAAGGGCACTAGCTCATTTTATATGCTAAAGAGATGCACAAGAGACACATGGTTAGTATTTGTACCAGATTGAGTCCCGGGCCTTCCCAGAGCAAGGGAATGCATTACTGCACAGAGGGTTGGGGTGCTGAAATATTCTGTATCTAGTCCGGAGAGAACCTGGTGCCGCTGTGTGTGGATTCGCGAAACACTGTAAAAGACTAGCTTTGCCTGTCTCTAACATCTACAGCAGGTACCGGTAATCAGGTATCACTCTGACTGCTGATTCACATCCCTTTAGGTGGTGTACAAGAGAGCTGACATGGCCATTGGCTCTCTGACTATCAACGAGGAGAGGTCAGAGGTCGTGGACTTCTCTGTCCCCTTTGTGGAGACTGGGATCAGTGTCATGGTCTCCCGCAGCAACGGAACTGTATCGCCATCTGCTTTCTTAGGTAAAAGGCTCCGTTTGCATCGGAGTTGTAGCTCTTACACTGAATTTAATCTAATTTTAAAGTGTTGAATTTGCATGAAATGGCTCAGTCTTTGGCTGCCGGTTCTTACATCTAGATTAGCTGTTACTTTTTCTTAGCTGTTCATGTCTTCCTAACTTATAGTTTCACTCTGTCAGCAGACCTAAGGCTCCAGTGGGAGAGCAGTGTTATTGGCCCATACGCTGCACTGAGATGATTGTAAAAAGCAGAAACAGTGTTTATGGACTTCTGGAGATTATATTTGCTCCAGTGGTTTCTATTCTCATTGGATACAATGTTCCTTTCTCCCAAAACATAATACGCTTGGATTATATGTTTACTTGCACCCTACTACAATGATAATGATTACAGTAGTAATAAAGATGATGATGTCGATGATACTACTATGACTACTGCTACTGCTACTACATCTCATAATGTTACTACTAGTACTACTACTACTATGATGAATGATAATGATAATAATTAAGCTAATTAAGCTAATAATAAGCTGATTTTTCTCAGTGTTTACAGCATAAAAAAGACATTACATAATAAAATCAGTTGACATAAAAATCAGTCAGTAATTAATAAGCAAGTCAAACTGAGTCAAAGTGGGAAGGGCTGTGCTAGCCTGTGATTGTCCCTTGTGGGTTAATGTGCCAGCAGTGGTTATGAATATTGTAGGATGGTTACAGCCTGATGCACTGAACCAGTGGGCCCATATATCCTGTCTTTATTAGCGTCTTCATTTGTTTCCCTTCAAAGAGCCCTACAGTCCGGCCGTGTGGGTGATGATGTTCGTCATGTGCCTGACCGTGGTGGCTGTGACCGTCTTCATTTTCGAGTTCTTCAGCCCCGTGGGCTACAACCGCAGTCTGCAGAGTGGCAAGAGTGAGTGATGGGTCTAAGCTGTCTCTGTTTCCCCAGCCTGATGGATGGGTCTGTGTGCAGTCCAACACTGTTCCTGTGTGGATCGAGCGAACAAACATTCAGCATACTTCTGTAGCAAAATTTCAAAGACAGAATGATTTTCCATAATAATGATGCTGAACTTTTTTTTTTTTTTTTTTTTTTTTTTTTCAAAAGATTGCGATTTCCAGAGGCTTCTTGTTGTCTTGCTAGTCACTGTTATAATTAATTGATGGACTGTTGGAACGAGTTGCCTTAAAAAGCTGTGTGAATGTGGTGAAGAGGAAAAGATACCTATGCTGCACTGAGTCCCAGTATTCACAATACTGATGCAGCCATATATTATTCAGCAGCATAGTTTGTACCCTTGTGATATTCCGTACGCCTGACGCCTCAGTCCAATACCTAGCTCGACTCGCCTTTTTTACTGCATGATTGCTGTGCTCTACATAATTTTACCTCTCTGTCATCCTCCCATATATCCCTCGCATTCTCTCTCATCTCTCTCCTCCCTTCATCCCTCACTCCTGCCATTTAAATGCAGAGTGTTTGAGCGCCTTGAATGGTGATTTGCGCTGTGTAGTTTAATCATTTCTAAGATCACGTAGCAGTGGAACTGAAAGCTTCCATGTTCAAAACTTATTGTTAGTGCCTTGCGAGCTTTGGTGTCAAGAGGCGTGCTAGCTATTTACTGATATAAGTCCTCCGACAAATCATTCAGCGGAGTTTGATTCGACTTAGCGGCTTCATCTGCAGTCAAATACGACTGAATTGTTGCCATTTCTGTACATAAAGTAGTGTTGAGTCAGTATGTTTTGTTATTGTGCTGTGAGTGTGCTGCTTGGATTGCTGCCTGGAAAAAAAGTTAATTTTACAACAACTAGCATCAACTGTTACACTCAAAACTCCCTCTCCACTTTTTCTTCCTCCCTCTCTTGTTCGCCTGTCTCACTGCGCAGAGGCCGGAGGGTCTACTTTCACTATAGGGAAGTCAGTGTGGCTGTTATGGGCCATCGTCTTCAACAACTCCGTGCCGGTGGAGAACCCCAGAGGAACCACCAGTAAGATCATGGTGCTTATCTGGGCCTTCTTCGCTGTCATCTTTCTGGCCTCCTACACTGCTAACCTGGCTGCCTTCATGATCCAGGAGGAGTACATTGACACGGTGTCAGGCCTCTCGGACAAGAAGGTACTCTACTGCTTGAATACTGATGAAGAGGGGAGAGCTGAAGGAGAATTAAAGTCTTAAAGTGAGCCAAATCTAATAATGTGAATGCTGAATCGAATAAAGCACGGGAATTTGCAAATGAATAAAGTGTAATTGAACATAACTCAATTAGCACCGTTCTTGAATACTTGAAAGACAGTTCTAAATACTACGGTTAAGTCTGCAGACTGCTATCTTTGCAAACATCTCATTTGACTGTGCATGGGGTGTTGTAAGTTAGTCTGGGATGTGGACAGAAATAGGTCAGACAGATTGGTGCACAGTCTGCTGTGTCTCAGGCCCCTTCCGTCTCTCCCTCGCCTCCCTTTGCTCCACTAGTTTCAGCATCCTGAGGAGCAGTACCCACCTCTGAAGTTTGGCACAGTGCCCAACGGGAGCACAGAAAAGAACATCCGCTCCAACTACCCAGACATGCACCAGTACATGGTCAAATACAACCAGAAAGGAGTGGAGGACGCCATAGTCAACCTCAAGACGGGGTCTGTCTGCCGCAGCATGGACTCCTCCGTTCCTCCATTCTCCTTTTATTTTGTTAGATCTTTACACACCTCATCTATCTTTATTTAAGGAACTCTTTCCTTCTCCGCTTTTTGCCCCTCCTTTTTCAGTCTCTGGGTATCTATCCAAGTGTTTTTTTTTTTTTTTGATAAAAGCATGAAATATAGCCAACATTAGCTGACACTAAAAAAAACAAAAAAAAAAACAGGAACAACTTGCCCAGTAGTAATCAATTCTTGAAATACTCTTTCCATTTTTCTTATGGATGTTTTTGACAACATGGAGGAAGCCCATTTAAGCCAGCTGGTGGAAGCACACCTATTTTGTATTTTGCTTTTTTTTTTTTTTTTTTTTTTTTTGCGACTGCTCAAAAGTTTGCCTAAAATTGGCTTGACAGTTGGATGGAAACAGACCTACCATTTTGCTTTCATTCTTTTCTCGCTTCTGCTCTCACTGACTGTTGTACACAGTGTATTTCTTTTCAACTCCAACACACATTTCACATCTTTTGCCACACTTCCTGCCTTCTTGTACAGATTCTCTAACCTTCACTCCCTCTCTCTCTCCCTTTTGCTCTACCTCCACCTTCACCCCCTCCTCCGCCTCCCACACGGTGCAAGCAGCCATTCCCAGTGCAAGCAGCCATTCCCACTTCAGCTTCTAGTAAAATCTCTATCACCCCGTCTTTGGTGTTGGATAATCCCAGTTTACTTTATCCTAAGCCTCTGTCATCATGTTTCCCTCCCCCTTGCCTTGACACAATTATAATTCAGTGTTAATATGCTCAGAAATTAGAAACTCTTGCTTTTCTTTTTCTCTTCTTTCTCATCCTTTTCTGTTCCTCAATCCTTAACTTTCTCTTCACCTCGCTCCCCTTCTGCCCGCTCTCTTCTTTCGCCATTTCTTTGCTCCTTTTTTTATATCGCCTTTTCTTTCTCCATTCTTTCCCCTCCCAGTGTGCTTTCTCAGTGTGCCTGTATTTAAACTTTATAATCCTCATCACTCTCTGGCTCTATCCCATGTCTTTTTCCCCCTGAAGTGTGTAAATCTTTTCCCCCCTCTCTCTCTCCCCCTGTCACTCCGCTCTTCGCACCATATAAATCCCTATCCTCCACCTCCCCTCCGCCTCCTCCACCACCTTCCCGCTCCCTCTTACTCACACATCTTTCTCTGATCTCTGCTTTATTTTATTCTCCTTGTGCTTTCACTTTTTTTCCGCCAAGCCTACTTTACTATTCCACACTTTCTCCCTTTTCTTGTTATTATTTAACTTTTCATGGTCTTTCCATCATGCGCCTTCCCCCCTCTCGCCACATATATTTTTTGCTCCTCAACTCTCTTTCCAGGTATATCGAACAGATCTACCTTTATAGCCTCTCCCCTGCCACAGCCCATCGCTCCATCCCTCTGCTCCCGCTCCACCATTAAATGATGAATGAATTCTCCCTTGATCCCTTTACAGGAAGCTGGATGCTTTTATTTATGATGCTGCAGTACTGAACTATATGGCCAGGAAGGACGAGGGTTGTAAGGTGAGGACTGACTCACACAAGCTCACAATCAGATTAGATATATATGTTGCCTCTCAGACAGTTTCTTAATATCTGCACTGTGTCCTTTTCCAAGGTGATGACCATAGGCTCGGGGAAGGTTTTTGCCACCACAGGCTACGGTATCGCCCTGCACAAAAACTCACGCTGGAAACGTCCTCTTGACCTGGCCCTGCTGCAGCTGGTGGGAGATGGTGAGGACCAGGGAGAAGGGAGGGGGAGACTAGAGGAGGAAAATAATTAGGACAATGGAGGGGCAAGGGAAAGGTTATGGGTAAAATGACAGGATGAAAAAAAACAGCAAGGTACAGCGGGGGTAGAGAGGATAAAGACACAGGGGGTAGATGAATGAGAGGATGTTGTGCAATGGATGGGGGTAAATACACGGCGAGGAAGCGGCGACGACTGCAAGGTGTTTTGATTGTGACAGAGCGAATAGCGGTGGGGAGGTGAGGGCTGATGGTGCTGCTAAAGAGGTTTTTAGGCTTGTTTATTGGTTGGTAACGGGGAGGGGAAATGGAAAGGGAGGTGGGAAAAAAGGGGATATTATTTGTTCATTCCTTAGCGTTGGAGCATTACAGGAATGACTTGATTCTGTTGTTGAAAGTATACATGCCCCCCTCCCCCTTTTCACCTCTGTCTGTCTGTCTGTCTTTCCTTTTCTGCTGCCTGGGCTGGAGAAAGAGAGAGATTTAGTTTGTGTGAGTCAATGTTGTTGAGAGGGATCATCACAACTTGTGCAGTGACAGATTTATACTCATTACAGATTAGCTGAGACAGACAGAGAGACCAAGGGAGTGTGAGAAAAAATGCTAAATAGAGGGAAAAAAATAATACACCATCTGAAAATACCCCAAACAGAAAATGGAGAAACAGCATGAAGCGGCAAAAGAGATAAAGTAAAGAGATCTAATAATTGAATTATTGATACCTATGGGAGAATTATTAGTATGCTGTGTTTGTCCACTGCACATGCTATAGGATTAGTCCATGAGAACGAGGCTCCTTGTCTGTGTGTGTGAGTGAGAGAGAGGATCTGTTTTTAGCCGTGGTTGTCAGTACACTAATGCTTAATTGTCATTTTACACAGTCCGCCACACGCACATCCTCTGTATTGTCTCAATCGGATGCTCCTTGTTTGGCTTTTCCTCGTTTTTTAAATCGGCTTTGCTGGTGGCGTGGCGGACAAAGCCCTTTAGCTGTTTCTGGCACGCAGACACTTTAGCTGCTTACACACTGATAATGCCAATTTGGTGCCAAGATCTATTAAATAAGGCTGGTGTCTAGAGCTGAATAGCTGGACCTGGAGAAGAAAGTGTTTGTACATGGACAGACAGAGTGCCCAGACAACCTTGACATGTTGCATTTGTTGTTTTTTTAATGTATATATATATTTTTTTAATTATTAATTGTATGCAAAATACATGCCCTTGACCTCACCTGTGCGGCAAAGGCTTCAGGATCGGCTGTGCACACAAGATGGATGTGGTTATGGTGTAGTGCTGAATGCAGGAGGAACTAGTAGTAGAAAGGTATTATTGGAGTGGATTACTAAGGGAGAGGATTAGTTTGTATTGGATGGAGGGGGGGCATTCGGCTTGGCTCAAAGGCCACATCTCAACAATCGTCATGCGGCTCAAGGACTCTGCATCGCACCTTCAGCCGGGCTAAATCATGTCACAGTGTCACATCATTATTGTTTCATGCTGTGTTGAGTCATATAATTTTTACAACTGCAGTAGAAGACAGTAGTAGCAGCAGAGAAGTCCGCCAATGCTTTGTCAGTCCTGTCAGCGTGTTGCTCTTGTTGCTGCTGCCTCTGGTGATTCATACCGTAGCTTTAAGAGATGCTCCATTGATCTGACTACAACTTGTTCTCTGATAAAGGCAATACTGCTGAGTACCAAAATTTCTTATTTCCCTCTTATCAGATCCACTTCTATTTTTTTGCATAGTATCAGTATTTTGATACCAAGAATATATTATTCAGTTAGTAGATATTGCAGGGGGGAAAAAAAATTGAGAAGCTGGCAGTGCAGCTCTTGGCTGGCAGGGTATTTTTCAGAAATCTTGCAAGTGCATGCCGAGAGGTTTGTCATGTTGTGATAAAAGCACAGGATTGTACAGGTCATGGTTTACTGCGCAACAACTGTGGAGCTCAGCGTCTCTGGACATGTCTGGCATCATGCCACACCTGGCACAGCGCGAAATGCAAACATACGCATGCAGGCCCTAACACATTTGCATACACACAGACACACACACACACACACACAAAAAGACACACAAGCAGACTTTTCTTTATTAAACGATGTCTAAGTGGTACATGCCAGCCCTGTGTGAGCTGTGTGCCAGCTCCACCTGACCTGACCTGCCAAGAATGGCAGAGGTGGAGTGTGGATTTGACACACCTGTCAGATTTGGCAGGCCTGAGCTGGCTGCGGCTGAGAGGTAGAGACAACTGCCATCAAAATAGTCTGAAGGAGGGGAGAGACAGGAGGAGTGAAAGGAGAGTCAGAGAGTGTAAAAGAAGAACGGGAAGAAGCAGGAGATGAATCACTGGGAGTCAAGTGGAAGGAAAGCCAGGAGATGAGACAGAGCTTAGAGAGGAAGGGGCTCAGCTGAGACTTGTGAAGTGGCGAGAGACATGAAGCTCGCTGTTTATCTGTACCCCTCAATAAGACGCTTGCCATTTCCACACGCTGTTCCTTCTGGTCAGTGACAGAGATAAATCCACTCCTATAGGCCCTGAAAACAGACGTTTGTGTCTTGGAACATATATGTGTGTAGGAGTGAGTCTCAGGCAGCGAGTTGCTACCTGAATCTGCAAGTGGGCTGCGCTAGCACCGAGTCCATCTGTTGCTGTAGCTGTAGGCCACGGCTGATTGGCTAATGATGTTCTACAGGAGATACATTAGCCAGATCACACAGATGACTGAGTCGGCTTCATCTGAGCCACGCAAGCACAGCTAATGATGGCACAAATGAAAAACTGGAGATTTAGTTTTTGCAGAGCGGTGTAGTGTGTAGGGGGATGTGCAGCTGCCTCACCCGTTTGACCTGACAAACCTCAGACATGGAAACTATAAGATGCAGCAGAATGCCTCCTGCAGGCCTGGTTATTACAGTGCAGTTTATGCTGGTATTGCTATTAGGAGAACAGAAAGTTCTCATTACAAATCTTTAATCCCACCATGAATCATACGCTACATCTTCTGGCTGTCCATCACTATGGTTACGCCATTCACAGGGTTAGTGGCGCACCTCTGATACGTTAGGTTGGCCAGTTCATAAATGTGCAGGTGTTGTTGTGAGGAGAGCGGCGTTGCCAGATTCCTGATAGGTTAACAGATGAGAATCCCGAATCCCCCAGAGCTTACCACCTTGATGGAGATTCTGACCATCCCTGCAGCACAATTAAATGATTATGATCTTCTTCTGCCTCTGTCTCTGCCCCTCCCTATCTGTGGCATGTCTCTTTTTCCTCTCTCTCTCTCTTTCTCTCTGTCTCTCACCACATTTTTCCCTCTTTTTCTCTCCTCTCATCCTCTTCAAACTGAGGAGTGTTCCTGCTGTTTGTCATAATGACACAATCTCAGCCTTTCGTCCTCCATCTCTGCCTCTCTTGTTCTCTCTCACTCTCTCTGTCTCTCTCATTTTTCCTGATGCAATCGTGGCCGGAGAAAGAATGCCGTTCTCTCTCTTTCTCTCCTCTCTCTCTCACTCCTTCCCTCTCTCTGTCTCTCCCTCCCCGTCTCTTTCTCAAAAGCATCTGCTCTTCTCTCCCTAACACTCTCATTACCTTTCTCCCTCTCTTCCACCGTCTTCCATCCTCTTTCCAACCGTCTCTCTCTGGCTCCCTATGTCCCTTTTCCTCCTTTCCTCATTTACTCCGAGTTACAATGTTGAGATTAGGTTGTCGGGGGCATTTAATTTCTCAGTGCTACTTCATTGTTTTAGACTCTCTATCTCTCTCTCTCGCTCTCCCTCTCTCACGCTCTCTCTCGCTCCCTCTCAGTCTCCTTCTCCTTGTTCCTTTGGACACGTGGCTTCTCTTACGACTGACCTCTGACCTTGAGAAATCACCTTGGTCAGTGGGCAAACAGAAAGCTTGTATGCTTGTACTGTAGCCTTGTACTTCAGAGCCCGCTAGACTTTCCTCTATGTTTTCCTATGTCTATCTATCTATCTATCTATCTATCTATCTATCTATCTATCTATCTATCTATCTATCTACCTACCTAATCCCTGTATAGCAACAATTGCAGAACCTTTTCTAGTTCTGCACAATCCCTTCCTTTATGCCTTAACTCCTTCCTTATGTCTTATTTCCCTTTGTGTTACTATTGCCTTCCACCTCTTCTCCTCTGACTGCTTTCTCCCCTCTCTCCTTTTTCTCACTTTTAACCTCATCCATCTCCCCCTTTCCCATTTCATCCCTGCATCCTCTCCCCTCCCCCCCTGCTCTTCCCCTTTTTTCTAGATGAGATTGAAATGCTGGAGCGCCTCTGGCTATCAGGTATCTGCCATAATGACAAAATTGAGGTGATGAGCAGTAAACTGGACATTGACAACATGGCGGGGGTCTTCTACATGCTGCTGGTGGCCATGGGCCTCAGTCTGCTAGTGTTTGCCTGGGAACATCTAGTCTACTGGAGGCTACGACACTGCATGGCCACCAGTTCGGGCAAACTGGACTTTCTCCTCGCTGTCAGCAGAGTAAGTGTGTGTGTGTGTGTGTGTTTCTGCCTGTGTGTGCCCTTATCTGTTACTGAGTGTGAACGTTAGAAAGTGTCAGGGCTGGGGTCAATTCAATTCCACTCAGTCAATTCGGGAGATTAATTGAAATTCAATTCTGCTCACACCCTGGATATCCTGTTCCTTTGACAGTGACCTTGACAGAACGAGCACACACCATATGCATATTTTGATTGTGGCTTTGCTGATAATTATTTGTCCTTTATTCACAATTGCGGTTGTAATGTATGCATGTATGCGGTTTCATTAACCAAACATTGTACCACTGCACTATAATAAGGACTGGGTATTTATCTAGAAAACAGCAGTCTTGCATTTCCTTTAAACGCTGGAACTCTTTGGATTGTTATTTTATGTTTTCCATTCTCACATACTCTCCCTCCCTCATCATGTCTCTCTCCAGCTATATGCATGCTGCCTTAATGCAAATAGATACAATGACACAACATATAATGCAATATGTGTAGTATGATATGTGTCTGCTCTATTGATGTGTTTAAAGTATTTTTTTAGGTGTCCGTATGGCCATGCACTAATATCACTAAGACAAAATTCCTGTGTGTTTATTGGACTTAGTGAATAAAATGTTGTCCCTTTCTCTCTTCCTCTCAGGGTATGTATAGCTGCTGTAGCTTTGAGGATGAAACGGCACCGGGGGGATCTAAATCTTTGGCCACCCATCATCACGGTGCAATGGTTTCAGTCCCGGCCCAACCGCATGTTGTCACAACGTCCCTGACCAATCCAGCCATCGCCATGACGCAACAACAGCAGCCGCCGCAACAGCAGCAACCACAGCCCGTCTACAAAACACCTCTACCGGGCTCTCCTCCCACTGTGGTGCATTCTGGGACAGCAATGGGTCCCTCGAACACCCCCATCGTTGGTGCACCCCTCCCCTGCTCCACTTTCCTGCCGCGGCCAGACCGCAGACTGGCCGTAGTGGATCGCTGGAGGTTGCCCAAATCTGCTACAGCCACCAACCCTTTGGCTGTAAGGGGGGCCATCACGGACATGGGACCCTTTGCTCAGAAAGTTCCCCCAAACTGGGCTTCAACTGCTGGAGGAGGTGGGGGTCTTGATGGCTATAAGAGATACTATGGTCCCATTGACCCTGAGGGACTGGGGCCCTGCATGGAGCAGCAGGCAGGATCCCAGACCCCCAAGACTATGCCCAGGGGCCACCCTCAGCCCCCTCCAGCCACTGTAGCCTTCTACTCCGAGAAGGGAATGGACCACGGGGTGGGGAAGAGGGTGGTGGGAAGTGGCAGCGGAGGAGGTCAGGGGAAAGGAGGGGTTAAACCTCTGGGTACTCCCAGAATGCCTCCTAAGAGCCAGGCCCCTCTGCCTCCTAACCCCCCGCTGCCACACCCCTCTCCCCCTCTCCCCTCATCCTTCTGGAAGAAGCGCAGACCCAAGAAGCCTAAAGAGCCTGGAGGGCCTCTGTATGAGAACATTCTGCCTCTGGGGCGGAGGGGAGGAGGGAGGGATGGAGTGAGGGAGGGAGGAGGAAGGAGGGCACGCCCCCTTTCTCCCCCTGTCTCGCTCCCTGTGCCCATACCCCTCAGCCCCACCTACACCCCTCCTACTCCTTCTGCTTCACTACCCTACACGTCCTCGTCGTCCTCTTCAACCACTTCATCCACATCCACTTCTTCATCTGCCTCCTCTTCGCGCTCCACCTCTCCCACCTACTCCTATAGCTCCTCCAGGAGCACACGAGACAGGACTGGAGGAATGGATGGAGAGGAGGATGATGAGGATGAGGAGCTGACCGAAGAGTCAAGCCTACTCCTCGGGAGAGGGAGAGAGAGGGAGCGCTCAATAATTCGGCCTCGCTCCCTCAGCCACGGGCGCCTGCCACCGCCCATACCACCCAGGAAACCACGTATGTCCTGGGGTGACAGAGAGAGGGAAAGAGAGAGGGAGAGAGGAGGAAGCCAGCTGTCCCAGCTCCAAGAGTGGTGGGCGGGTTGGAGTGAGAGAGAGAGGAGCGGAGGAGATGCTGAGAGGCAAAAACGAGAGAAGAAGAGGAGGAAAGAAAAGGAGAGAGAGAAAAAGAAAAAGAAAAAGAGCAAAAAGAGGAAAAAGAGGGAAGAAAGAGAAAGGGAGAGAGAGAGGGAAAGGAAGCGACGGAAGGTGAAAAAGAAGAAGAAGAAGGCACTGAAGACAAAGAAAAGGAAGAAATCAACCGGGGGGAAACGCTCTGAGCCAGAGGAGGGAGACATAGAGCCAGAGAGAGAGGGAGAGGCTGAAGGAGAGAGGGAAGGAGGTGCCATTCAAGACTACTCTTCCTTCTCAACCCAGTATCGGAGCACATTTGGGGAGAAAGGGCGGGATTCTGCATGGGAGGCAGAGAGGGAGAGAGGCAGGAGGGAGGGAGGAGAGGATGAGGGGAATGACAGGGAAGAGCAGGACAGCAGCAGAAGCAGAGAGAGGCGGCCCAAATCCTCACGTTCTCATTCCAGACATCGAACGCCAAGTAAGCGCTACCCCAACCTCAACAAACTCCCTGCTTCAGTCAAGTTCTGGGTGACTGGCAACGGAGGAGGAGATGACTCAAACACTCCCCCAACCTCCCTCCACCCGCTCCTCCCATCCTCAAAGCGGCGGAGGAGCGGGGGGATGGATAGAGAAGAAGGTGGGAGAGGAGGAGAGCGGCGTCCCCTGTTAATGCATTATGAAAGAGAGAGAGCACAGACTAGAGAAGGGCTGTCCTTCCATGAATGGGATTCAGAGGACGATGAAGATGATGAGGAGGAGGAAGAGAAGGAGAGAGTGAGGGAGCGGGTGGAGGAGAGGGTAAGGAGGGCGGGTAGGGGCGCACTGTCTGAGTCAGAGAGGGACAGGGCCAGAGCAGAGGAGAGCTACTCAGATGAGGGCTCGTCAGGGGAGTTTGGCCGCTTTGAAAGGTACTGGGAGGGCGGGCCAGGAGGAAGCACCACTGGAATAGGGGGCATAGGAGGAGGAGGCTGGTTCTTTGGCACGTACCCCTCCAGAGAGAAAGGGGGAAGTATCAACAGTCGGGATGATTCCCTGCTTGGGACTCGGGCAGAGGGCTGGATTGGTGCTGATTTCTGGGGCTCAGGGCCAGGTGTAGGGTGGGGTTCAGGCGGAGGTAGCGGAGGGTTGGGCTCTCAGTGGCCGCCGCCTCCCACAGCCCTCCCTCCACCTCGAAGATACTGGTCTATGGACAAGATCCCAGTAAAGGGAGAGAAAAAGTGGAAAAGTGGAGGAGGGAAGGGCAAAGGGAGATCTAGGGACAGGGGGGAGCAGGAAGCAGGAGGGGCCACAATGTGTTCCTGTAGCCTCTACCCCCACCCTCACCCCTACCCACATCCCCACAGCCGCTCGCATACCTCCCACTCCAAGAGAGGAGCCACAGCCCTTTCCCACAGCCAAGAGGAGCTTCTGCCCCACTGCCACAGCTTCAGCGGGGGCTCTCGCCCCAAGCCTCTGCCCCCCAAACCGGACCCAGGCCAGGCCAAATCAGGCAGCCAGTCTAACCTCAGCCTCAGCGCACAGCCCACCGATCATCCTCCTCAGCCCTCGCCATCGCCGCCTCAGCAGCAAAGTGTGTCTCCAACCTCAATGCCAATGCCCATCCCACCTCCTCCCTCCTCGTCCTCTGTCTCACCCCCTCCAGGGGTAGGGATGGTGGGCCAGAGCCAAGCTCAGGCTTCGGCCAGTGCCAAACTCCAGTATCAGAGACTGCGCTCAGTGCCACAGCCACGGAGGTTCTACTCCCCTCACCTGCCACTCAAAGCCAAGAGCCTGTGCTCCCGCCGAGGGTCGGCCCACTTCTCCAGCCTGGAGAGCGAGGTATGACAGGGGGAGTCGAGAGAGGGAGACGTGGGAGCGAGCACCACTGCTAATGACCACCATGGTGCCGTGGCAACTGAAGCCAGGGACGACACCAGGGATACGGCTGCCTTGGTGACCATAGATGATCGCCTAGCAACCATCGCTACAGGAACTAATATGGACAGTCACTCTATTGCCAGCACTGCTCAGTGTGAAGGCAACACTATCGCCACCCGCTCTCTTGTGCGTGTTCTGGTGAAGGCGACAGTAAGACGCCACACCAGAGTGACCTATGTCCGTCTGGATGGTTCCCATGATGATGAGAGTGAAGGCGAGGCTGCATCACTGGGGGCAGCAGCTCCTGAACTCCTCCTCCGCTCAGAATTGAGCTTTGTGATGTCATCTTCGGTTCTCCTCCCCTCCCCAAGTCACAACTATGGATAAGAGTAGTCTCCAACCTGTGAGTAATGATGTCATGTTTACACACACACACACACGCACACACACACACACACACACACACGGACACATGCTCAAAACGTCTCCCTCCCTCTGGCTTTGAGAACACACCCCACTGGATTGTGGAAAAACCCTCTCCTCTAAGATCGCAATGATTGGTTCACAGACTCTGGCTCCCTGTCCTCATTGGCTGAGAGCCATGTCTGGTATCTGTCTTTTGAACTGGACTGGTGGACTGCTTCATGGTGTTGGAGAGACCGCCCCCTCTTCTTCCCTTTTGTAAATCAGTTGATATAAAAAGCAATGCAGTCACCTCTCTCATGCACTCTGTCTGGCTGATCACCTTTCACTGGGCAGTGAGGACAGTGCTGTTCACTTGCTCTTTGACCTCATGACACCATCAGACCCATCTAGCTCTACCCCAGGACCATCAACGTGATGTCATGTTTTACTAGAAACCCTTTTAACCAATCAGATTTAACAGGAACCACTTCTCCTCCCTGTTGAAGCCTGTCTTGTGACCTCTGGTCCAACCAGAACTCGAGCACAGTCTGTTGACTGTCAAGATGACATCAAAGTATTTGAACAACAAACTGACGTTCAGAAGAAAAACAACAATAAGAACAAAAAAGACATGAAGCAGATTTTCTTTTATGTCTGTCTTTTCTTTTTTTCTTACTCAGACCTTTCTCCTTATTCCTTCTTTTTTATTCTATCTATCTATATATTTCTCTCACTGTGTTAGTGTTTTAACATAAGAGGAGGCTGGATGTGGCTGGTTTTGCAAGTGGGAATGGTTCAAAAGCAGTGCCAAATTTCTACTCAAAAGCTTTTAAGAAAAATTGGTTTTCAAGTAATTTGTTTCCATAGATGTAGCCTCATTTTTTCCCCACATATGAACAACACATAATTCTCTACCATGTAAGTGGATCAAGGAGATGATTGGTGCAATATCTATAATTGGCACTAGATGGCTGCATAATATTCAAATAAGTTTGGGAGTCTGTTGTAAAAGATATTACTTTGTATTTCTTTCAAGAAGGAGGCCAGTCAGGATTTATTGAGAGGAAGTATGGAGATTTGAAATCAAGTGCAGAGCATTGTAAAAGCATGATATTGTGATATTTCACTTGTACACCTTGGCTGACACCATGAATTTGAAGAGGATGGATTTTATGAAGCACAACTGGTTATTGCATTACTCAGATATATGTGCCATTTTTGTAACCACACGATTCATACGCTAATACATTCTTTGATGGTACATGAACCACTATTAACTTGATGTTGTTGACTCATGTTGCTATTAGGGACACTGAAATTCACTGTAACCAAGGTTCAAATTACAAAATATCACAGACACTTATTTTGAAAAGTGCTATGGAATTTGAACTTTGACTATTTCCTTCTGGCAAATAAGACTGAATGATATACTGTGAATGCTTTCAGTTCCAATTTGGGGCGCCTACAATAGGTGGGGCTTCACTGAATGCAGTCAGTAATAACTCCTGTTATCAAGATCACTAGATGACTGTTTGACTTTTAGCAATATTCCCACCTTCAATGTGACAGGGATGCAACGGCACATCTGCTAGCATCTGAGACACTGTAATTGTTTTTTCTGCTCTTTTAAAGTGAAAAGTCAGATGTTGCACATCTTCAATGATTCTCATATAGCTAGGGTAGATTTAATCCAACTTGTTCAGATGTGACTGTAATTATACATCAGATTAGTCTACAGTGCCTGACTCTGGTTGACCAGGATGAACACAACATGCTGTGTGTCCGTGGCCAAGAGAGAAGTGAACTGTAGCATAGTACCTTCTGTGAGCTGTGCCAAAAGCCATCTACTGCATAAACTGTGCCAATGTTGCCAAGCATTGCAACACATAAACTCTCCATTTCATAAGTTCAACATATCCACCTCATCTCTCTCACGAAGACCAGCCACAGCCCAGCTCTCCTATTGTAGTTGAATGTAGCTTTGACATGATGTAGCAAAAGTAGACCTACTTTTAGACTCTGTAGCTTTTTGGATGCTGTTGATTATGGCTAGAAGGAGGGGGGTTTGACCTGCTATGTGAGGGACTGTGCGTTGTGTTTGTGCATGTCGTCACAGATCGAAGGGTTAGACGACCTTCTCAGTTCCCCTTTTAACTCCTTTGCCTTTTAGTGAGGGCAGACTGTATCTTTTTTCTGCACATGGACTGCTTTTTTTCCTATGTGGGGCAATTTTAAATCAATTTGTCTTTGTTTTAGAGAAATGCTTTTGCCGTTTCCATTCCCTCAGAAAGCCCCTGAATCATTGCATGTTTAGCTGAATGAAATCTCCAAGATTTGTGGTGGGAGGGTTGTGTAGTTCAGATTTAGCAAATGCTTAGGACCCAGGGCAGCCATCTTTCTTTGAGGTAGCAAGTTCGCTCTGCTCTGCACCCCAACATGGGAACCATGGAAACAGTTTGGCTGCTTCCTGTATAGCGGAACAAGGTCATTTTCAACCAATCAGCAGGGCTTAAACCTGGTCTGTCATTGAGCATCATTGATTTCTATTGAGGCGCTAATACTTAAGTCTGTGACTGCATGAACAGAAGTGACTCTTAAAAATCCTGTAGCTTTTTTTTTTTCCTTTTTGCTGAGAAAAAAGAATATATTAAAATATACTATGTTTTTGAGAATGTACCATGTTATACTGTGATTTAACTGAGATATTTTATTGACCATTGTATTCAATTATCATTTGAATTCTATCATTTATCTATAAAGAAATATATATGTACAAATAAATATATACATATATATACATACAGGTATATATATATGAGTTAAGTTTGGTATACTTGGAGGAAGTGTTAGATGAAATAGTTTTAAATGTTTTAGCTTTGTAGCGATTCTAGACACTGAAATCATTTTTGAATTTCGATTCCTCCTATATGACTGTGAAGACATTAGTGCCTGTGACAAAAAAAGACAAGTAAAAGTCTAAACTCTATCCATCTATATGTATCTACTATAGCTATCAGTCTGTCACTCCTCTCGTACTACCTAAGATTACGTTTTGGCATTTGCTTCTTTTACGCATCAGTATGTTTCTCTCACAAGTCTTTCTCACAGTCAGTATTGCTTTACACCGCTCTCCTCTGCCATTATATCTGTCTCCCCTCACTCTCATTATCAAATTATGAGCATTATCTCACAATTCTCCTTCTGAAGTTTTATCATATCTTGATCACATCTCTCTCTTAGTTAACCCATCCATTGACCTTTCCTTTTTTTTTCCTCTGATCATTTTTCTTTTCAAATATGTTAATTCCTCTGTCTGTCTCTCACTTAGCAAAAAACAGAGACCAGTAGATACTGTGTTCTTGCTCCTTTTGACTGATTGTTGATGATGATGATCAATTAATTGATTGATGAAGTAATTAATGAACAATGTTACTATTAATGATGTGATTGAAGTGTGTATCTGACGACCATGCCACTGTAGCAAGTCTGGGCTGTACCACACCACCAGCCAGCAAATGAGGCCACAGTTGCTATGGTGTTGCCATGGTGTTTTCATGGTGTTGCCATGGTGTCCTCTGCACCACCACCACCTGGTGCCTGCTGGGTAATATAGCATAATGTCCTTCACTTTCCCCCAAGCACTGGTCCAAGATCCCTCTCCTCCCCTCCGCCCAGCCCTAACCTTAATCAATGGGAGCTGAAATATTAAAAAGCTCACCTTGGAAGAGTGCTGAGGGGCAACATGGTGATGACGTGTCTGCTGTCCATACTGATCTAGACTGGACCGGTTTGCTTTAAGTGGCCACACTCATAAATTGATGAAATCATGTTGATCAACCTGGATCTTTAAATTATGAGTTTGTGCAGCCCTGCATGTTTGCCTGAAAGCTTCCTGTTTGTGAAATAGTGAATGAGTCAGGAGAGCGGCGTGTCTCTGTGTGTATCTTGTGTATTTCTACTTGTGAACGTCATGTCGAGAATGTACATGCCGTGTATGTGCATTTGCATTTGCATGTGCACTAACAGGGCGTACAGCCCACTGCGGCATGATACTCCAGTGCTCGCTCTCTCTCTCTCTCTCTCTCTCTCTCTCTCTCTCTCTCTCTCCCTCTCCATCGCTCTCTGAAAAACACATACACACACTTTGCTGTGCATGCATATTTAACACACATGCGTACATCACTCAGCCAATGATCCTCATCTTCCTCGAGCCCTCGCTAAGCTGCAGTCTAAAACATTGCCTCAAGTAGTCTGATCACCCTGCACACATATGCATACACACTGTCATACACACATGCTGTAACTCCTCTAATTTCTAACTGAAAATCCCAAGTCCCTGTTTAAAATAAGGCTCAGAAATTTGGTTACCCAAGGAAGTTAAGTACATTCACTATTCACTGTTGAGCTTGTTCTCAGCCATCTGTCTAATTAGTTTGGTGTACAGTTCTGTGCTTTGCTCGGCACTGTCCTGCCTGCTCTGATCCATCCGTTGCTGTTTACTGTAGTCTGCCTCAATTTACTTCACTTTCTTGACTTGCTCCTCATTTAATTTACATCGGTGTCCTCATTTGCTTTGACTTGTCAGATTTGCCGTATGGCCAAAACTGTATGCATCGATCAGTCCTGTCCAGTCTAGCACAGTCTGGTCCTGGCTAGTATAGTGCCTGAGTTTGTATGAGATCATCGGTGCAGCCTCAACCTCATCCTCTCTCTCTCTTTTGGCCCATGACCTGGGAAGCAATACACATGGGGCTCCGGAATTCAAACAGGGTCCTCATTGGCTGAATATTGCCATGAATTATATCAAGGAAATACAGGAGTGCCATGCGTTGTACTCACCAGGCCTGCGGTCTGCATGTTGCACCACTAAAAGCTTATCCTACCATGTACCATGGTTGTGACAGTGACAGGGCACATATTCCCACAGAAACCAGTGTGTGTGTCTTTAGAGTTGTACAAGGCCCAGTTATGCTCTAGTAACCTCGCCAACACTATAAGCCTACTTACGGGTTGCTAAGGCGGGTTGCTAGGAGGGTGATGTTGCTCCCAGCCCAGACTGGTCTGGTCTATGCCCTGATCTAAAGTGTTAGTTTATTTGACATTGTCTGTCTGGGGTGGGGCTGGAGGGTCAGTGCTGCACTTACTTCCTGAGAATTGCTTCATAAAATATGATTCTCTTTAATTAACGTCAGTGGTGCTGTGTTTCCTTTAAATTCCTTTTTTTGCAAAATGTGATAATGAACCAGTGCTTTTAAGATCTTTGCTGTTGTGCAGTATGTATGCATGTGTGTGTGTGTGTGTGTGTGTGTGTGTGTGTGCGTGTGTGTGTGTGTGTGTGTGCATGTGTGCATGTGTGTGTATGTGTGGGTGAATTTGTATTCCCTCTCACGACAGAATTTTCCATACAAGCTATGCCTTACTCAGAATCCCTTCAAAGTAAATTTATGGAGAGCTCAAAGAGCAGTTCCTTTGGCTTCCTGACAGGCTGTCCTCCACCAAAGCACGCATGTGTGTGTGTGTGTGTGTGTGTGTGTGTATGAGTGTCTGTCTGTCTGTCAGTCTGTCTGTCTATGTCTGTATGTCTTGGTGTGTATGTGGGCATACTTGCACTATTTCCCAGAGGTTTCTCAGTTCTTGTCAGGGTTTTTTTTTTTTTTGCTTTGATCTGGCCAGAGCTGACCTAACCTAATCCACTTCCTGCACCCTCACAAAGAGAAACACAGCTAAACACACCGCCTCAACTCTCAACTCCAGCCAACAGCTGCCAACTCAATGCCACCTGACCAATTCTATTTCCGCTACAACAAACAGAGGTGTTTTTTTTTTTTGCTGATGAGAATGGAATTTTGAACATAAATAACCTTGATGCAGTATTTTTGGCATGTCACCCGCAGACTTGTGTAGAATAATAAACTATTTGTAATCTTCTTGAAGCGCTGCCTTGGTGGAGTTTGCTACATCAGGACAATTCAAGCGCAGTCAGATTGGCTGGCATCGCAGAAACACAGAAAATTGATTTTGAAATAGGCTAAACTTTGTGCCTCTCATTGCCCTAAGGGGTAAACCGCATTATGTCTGGTACTCAAAGCAAGTTTTAATTAAATGTATTTGCAAATACCGCTTGTTCTATGTAAAACAGTGCTCGGCCATGCATAAAGAAGCATCCATACAGCACCTGACCCATGATATTCTGCCAGAGTGTTGATGGGAGTATTAAATATGTTTTGTTCTGCTCCCTCTGCGCCTGCAATCTACTAATTAGCCGTGCTTTGTCAGTGTGATGGGCTAATGGCTAATTGCGTTTTGAGGGCTCTGTGTGTACATGCAGTAATGACTTAACGCTCTAATAAGATTGAGTTACAGGGAGTTGGATCATGGTGTCCCTAGACACTGATCTGAGGTCAGCGTTATGCTTTTCTCTCTAATGGCTATGATGGGAGAATGGAGGGGATAAACTGATCTCAGATCTCCCAAGTGGAATTTCTACCACTCTCATTGTGTGCCATCATTTATCTCAGATTTAGATGCAGTGAGATGCCAGCAGGGTTGGATTTTGCATTTGACAGCTTTTATGGACATCACATACAGACCGCTTATTGTGACTATATAAAATATATATGTGTAAATACTGTAGACCAACGCTGCTCACCTGTGCTGCCTTCCCAAAATCATAGAATATATTTAGTAATGGATTAGTCTGTTGATGTTTTCTTCATTTAGCCTCATATTGAGTGTTAAAATCCTGTATTTATGAAAGCAACTGGAAAAAAAAAAATCTGCAGGTGTGATGAGATAATCCCTCTTGTTTCCAATGCTAATCGCTTTATTTCTAGAATTTCCACTCAATCTAGTGTCGTTTTCTTGACACTAGTGGGGTTGCCTGTCTTATTTTGCCGTGTTTCAACATGTTCATAGTTGTTTATACTTGAAAAATTCATGAGACCAGTAAAACTACATCAGAAACAGGTGGCATTATCTCATGACAGTGGTAGATTTTTTTCACTTGTTGTAAGAAAAACAAGATTTTTAACACTCCATATGAGACCAGATGACTTGTGATTTTTTTTGCAGTGATGAGATTTTAGGCCCAAAACCTGGACCCAAAAATGTATCTCTATGTCACTACTGCTTTCTTTCTCCTACCACAGCCTTTTTTCTCCCTCCCTCCCTCCACTCCTCTCCTCCTCACCACAGCACCTCCCAATCTTCAGTCCTTCAGTCGCCCCTGTTCCAACTCCATGGTCACACACACACACACATACACACACACACACACACACACTGACAGGATCCCACATCCACTGCTACAGTACTACTACTGTACATGCCCACGCACATTCACACACTCATACACTTTCACTTACACACGCAAGAATAGTGTGTGGGAATGGATGGAGTGTGCTGCGTCCCTGCTGAGGTGAAGCAGATTGATGCTGTACTGATCTGCCACCAGCTCCCCGGGGATTTGTAACGCATGTCTGTGGTGCAGGGCTTAACACTCCCCTCTCTCTCTCTCTCTCCTTCTCTCTCTCTCCCTCTCCTTCTCTCTCTCTCTCTCTGTTTCTCTCTCTCTCTGTCTCTCTCTGTCTCTGTCAGACGCCCCAACCGTGTCTCTTGCTATGCTGCGCAACGGCTTGACACCCCTATACCTCTCACCTTCCATCTCTCTCATTCCTCTGCCCAAAGCAGGTTTTCCCTCTCCCTTCTCCCTCTTTTTACTTTTCTCTCACCTCTCCCTCCTCTTCTGACTCATCCTCTCTTTTCACTTATGCTGTCTGGTCTGTCTTTCTATTCCAGCCTATCTCTTGTTATCCCTTTCTTAAAATCACGCCAGCCTCCCAGTGGATCTCCCCCCTCGCTCTGTGTTTTATTGCGGGTTTTTCCATCTTTTCACTGCACTGCTCCTTTGCTGGCTCTGCTATCTTTCACACACACACACATGCACACACACACACACACACACACACACACACACACACACACACACATATATATAGTGTATATACTGTGCACATACATGTGAAAGGAGAACGCTGTTCCTCTTTCATCATGTGTGAGGCGCCACGGGGTTGTACAACTCATCGGCTTGATCTCTGAAGTAGAGAAAAAAAATACACCCAAGCATCTTTTCATCCTTTCATCTTATGCTTTTTTTTTGCAGCTACATGGCCAATCTCTGGCTCCATCCATTTTCACACGAGACACGTTGGGCCACGACCAGCGATAAATGAGCTAACAGACCCACAGCTGATACCACCCTGTTCATGTGTGTGTGTGTGAGAGAGAGAGGGAGAGAGCGAGCGAGAAAGTGAAGAACAGAAAATCTGCACACAGGTGTCTCTTGGTTTCTATGTGAATATGTGGATCTGTGTGTTTGTTACTATGCTCGTTTATTTGCATACACAAGCAGCAGCATTTATAACAATGCTACAGCTATTTGATTTGTTTTCATGGAAATGAACAGGGGGGTGTTAATTCAATCATGCAAATACCTTTTAAATGCAAAGTTGCACCTTTGTTTTGATTCTGGAGGATCTGTCTGAATGTTTAAAACCAAGCTACTATACATAGCAGCTATTGTGCTGTCTGCTGTTGTTCCTCATTATGCCAGTTCTGATCCCGGTCTGCCACACACCTTGATCTGCATGGAGAAATCAGGAAAATCAACAGGGAGTGAAACCTACAGTGCTTTCCAAATGAAATAGAGATAAGCGGTAATCCATACACACACCCACTTCGTATTTGTGTGTGTATGCAGTGATGTTTGCCGTGACGATACTTGTATATTTGGCTGACTCTACTTTTTACAGACTGTAAAACTGAACGTATGAATAGTTTTGTAATGCTAACAGCTGCAAACTGCTGCATGTGTGTGTAACCATGCAAGCCACTTTCCTGCCACATGTAGCACAGGATAATTATTCATGTACTGTAGGTTCTCGTTTGCTTCTCTATCTGTTTGTGTGTACGCGCATGCGCATCTTTGTGTGTGTGTGTGTGTGTGTGTGTGTGTGTGTGTGTGTGTGAGTGCATTCTGTCACCTGCCCAAAGGGAATTCATCCTAGAAAACTGGAAAGACGATTAAGATATCTTCAGACTTTACCTTGTTCTCCCCTCGCCTCATTATCGACTCACCCCTCTTACCCTGCGTCTCCTACCCTCCTCCTTTCATCCTTCCCCCCAGAGCACATTTGTTCACAACCTCCTCTTCCTCCCTACAGCAGTGAGAAAGATTTTACAGCCCACAGCTGAGACTTTGAGTTATTCTTAGTATTTTGCACATACTGTGAATAGTAATGCGTTTCAGACCACATGCTTGTTTCGTTCATGTTTATAGATGATCCGTTCCATCGGCTTGGCCACTGGTTCCCAACCTGCTTTATGCAAGGCACCAAATTGTGCCTCTACCCAGTAGAGTCAGGACCACATGAAATGAGCATCTTCCACACATAAATATTTAATTTAGCCAAATAAAAAAAAAAAAAATGTGAAAGTAAGAATGTTGCCGTTTTCTCGTTCTGTTCTAGGTCTCTCATATTAAAAACAGAATCTCTTCATTTCTTCAGTGCAATTAATATTTAGTATTTAGTTTTGGTGGTACCAGTGCAGGAACTCATATAATGACACAATTACATACAAGGTCAAAACAAGGGAAAAACTTATAAAATGTCTGTTAAAATGCATAGAAAATGTAATATTTCATTGTTAAAATTGTGTTTATTTATATATACAGTATATTTTAAGGGGTTTAGAAAGCCCTTGAAAATATTCATGAAGCAAAAACTTTATATATTGACACACAGGATATACAACAGTAGACTTTATGTATCACTCCACATAGGTGACAGTATATATAAAAAAATCATCCTTGAAAGAGGAAAAAAAAATCCATGCTTGTGTGTTTTCATGTGGTGTTTTTTTAGCCATAGGTAAGGGTCAAGCAGTACAATACAGCAACAAACCATGACACAGCAATAAAGAAAGGGATGGTTATGTATAGAATAAGTTATGGCCAAGTGGAGCATAGAAGTATTTCCTGAGGCTCAAGTGTTGAGGTGTAAAAGTTGTGTAGGCATCATAAGCAGAGAAATATTATTCATTACTATCTAATAATAGGCAGAGTGACACATGATTCTCAGGATCCGTGAGGCCTCTAACGCCTCCCTGAAACATTTGGGATTCCCTCCAGAGGCTTCCACGAACCAACATCCACGATTTTATCCAGTACATTTGATTTTATTTATATTGTTAGCTCTCCAACCACAGTACGGTTTTCCACTTGAATGGTGTTTGCTGTTGAGATGAGAGGAAAACACTATGTCAGGTCAGCAGTTAAGCAAACATGGAGAGAGGGGCTTTGGTTTATTTGCCTCAGCATTGACAGTGTGTAGGCCATGTTGATGGTGCCTTATCGAATGCCAAATGTCTCATCTGACTGGCATGGAGGTTTGCTGCTCTTTTCCAAAACACAGCGGAGCCCTCTTCATTAAAAAAACAAATAGAAGCACAACCCCAACAGAAAACCAATACAAGCAAACAGAGCAAATTGGTTCTGAAGAGACAGATTTAACAGGCAGATATGATTACCTCAGACACCACTTCTCCGCTGATTCCACAAACAACAGTTAGGCAAGTCAATTTACCTTAATTTCATTGGAAGAGAGAGCCGGCCAGCCAGCCAGGTTGAAGCTGGTGCTCGATGCGAGTGAGCACTCGTTAGACAATAATGGATGTGTGTAATTGGTGAGGTGCTGATTGCTCCCCCAAAAAAGATTCCATCGGAGGAGAATTTTCTGTTTCATTAAGCCATGGTCAGAAATAATAAGATAGCCATCTTCAGACAGAGAGAGTGAAAGAGAGGGGCATTGGACGTGGAAAGTGCCTATTTTTAGAAATGGAAGCAATAACCTTCAATACTCCTATATAGCAATGATTATGGTAAAGATAATTACAAGCAGGGCCAGAAACAGTACTAAAATGTCCTGCTCAAGTAATTACATTGACAAGATTTTGTTTAAGTTACTCAGCACCTTTTAGAAAAGAGAACAATGTTATGTGTTAGAGTTTTGAGATTATTTTGAATGGAAAATTTTGAAATAACATAATAAAGAGCGTATAAAGCACCAGATTAGTCTCCTCTTTTTTGCTGACAGTGCTTCCAACATTGCAAAATAAAGGATACATAAACTGTGAGTGATTTCACAACTTAATCCATTTTCTAATGCTTATGGTGGCCAAAAAACAAAACAAACAAAAAAAAAAACATTCTCTGTAATGGATGTGACATAAAATATAGCTAAGTCCAATATGTTACCAAAAACAAATTTAGGCAAAAGTAAAATCACAGACTTTAAAAGTAAACAAAAAGCTACTGATTTACCTTAAAGGTAGTAAATGTTATTACTGTAGTTCCACCCTTGGATATGAAAAGAGGGACACAGAGAGGTAGTGATGATGATGATTGTGATGATGATGACGATGCCAAAATTGAGAACCTTTTGTAAGTCTCTTGTCATTCCTCATTAATCAGTCCTCTTCCCTCTTATTCCCAGATGGCATTGGATGTCATTCATATATTTCCTTTCCTGTTCTCTGATCTGAGCCAATGTTTGTGTTCATATAGATTTTCCCGCTGCTTTTAATCAGGGATATCTACCTGTGTGTTTGTCATACTGCTGTGTGTGCATGTCCTTTTGGTTTACAGCCTTAATGTATCACTAGCTGGCTACACACCAGCGTGCTTTTATGGCCCCGGACCAAACACTGTGAAATGTGCTCACATCGGCATGCAAATGCAACACACACACACACGCAGACACTGTACAGCGGATCCACAAGTGCTTACTCATCACGCTAAAAGTATTTTGGCCTTTAGTGTAGTTGTTTTTTCAGTGAACTGATTACTGGAGAGTGCATGGTCTACAGGTTCATATATTACCAGCACACGTTTTTGCACCTCTCTCCTTATGCACAGGTGACTTCCTCATTTATTTGTGACAACAGGATATGATTCATCCAGGATAAGACTGATGACGAGTGTAAATCTTATGGGCCAATACACGAAGACAATCATGGCAGCTCTATAGAGAAAGGTCGAGTGTCTTTTTGTGTGAAGGAAAGCCCCTATCACTCCCTATCAGCTGCTGGTTCTGCTTGACTAATGCTGAAATGACATATATCATTGTCAGATAGGGCATGTTCACGCAGCTGGTTTTTTCCTTTACAAAGACACACATAATGATGACAGCCTCACATACTCACACTCATGTTCGCTAGCTCACTCTTATCTAGCTGGCTGACACCATTTTGCTCTCTAACAATCTTGCTAATTATAATTGTTAATTAATTCTCTGCCAGTGTCCTCATCAGGAGACTAATAACCTACATTTCCATTAATTAGACCTTCAACCCTTCGCTCCCTCTCTCAATCTCTCTGTCCCACTCCAATCCACCCCATTCGTCCCCTGCCTGTGTTCAGCTCTGGTCCTGCCTCATGCTCTCATTTTCCAGGTTGTCCAGCCTACTCTGCTCTCCTCCCACTCTTCCTCCATCTCTTCGCAGCGGCCACCCTCAGTATGGACACTTAACACGTGCACACATGGTCTTTGTTAATTGTGTGTGTGTGTGTGTGTGTGTGTACATAACACACCGAGTGCATGTGGGCAGATGTCCTTAATCAGTCTCTCCGTTAACAACCCCCTCAGTATTTCAGCGTAAGGGACAGTATCGCCGCTCTCTGTGAGGAACTACACTCCCCATCAGGCGCAGCTGACCTGGTTTCAGTGCACAGTGGAGCAGTATTGTCATACCACCACTTGCTCTGATCTCAGAGCAAATTTCACATGCAGAGAGCACGCTGTAGCACTCTGAAGCAGAATAGATTATCAGGGTCATTTACTTCAGAGGCCTGTTGATCCCACAGAGTCATCTGAGTCTGCTCCACACTCTGACTGCCAAACCCTTCATTGGCCAGTTGCATAGTCCCAGTTTTAGCTTGCCCATGTTGATGACTGACCCATACTGAACTGGTGGCCATTTGTCGTTTTAGTTGGAGTAGTAGCCATTAGTTTCCATCATGCAGGCGCTCTGCTCTTTTTCTCCCGGGCTGGATACTCTCTCATCTTGCTTCATCTCTCAGTTTGGCACCAAAGGAAGCGAGAGACAGTTGGTGCTTGTTGGTCCATACTGTATTGGTGGTGGCAAAATGGCAATTTCTGTCTCAACCGTCCTCCTTCCTCTCCCTCTTTCACTCTCCAGAGAGAAGTAACCCAGATTTCAAAATGAATCGCCGCCTATTCCCCTCCATCTTTCTCCTGTCTCTCTCTCTCTCTGTCTCTCTCTCGCTCTCTCTCTCTCTCTCTTCCTCCCTCTCTCTCTCTCTCCCTCTCTCGTCCTCTTCTTGGTAAAAACAGAATCAATCTTGGAAAGAGGATACCACCTCTCCATCTCATCCTCCTCTTCACCCTGCCTCTGGGTTAACGGATATATACCACTCCACTCCTCTATCTTCTTTGGTTCCTAGAAAGCTTGAATCTCTTGCAACCCTTCTTGCTTTATCTTTTTGTTCTAAAAGGTTTTCGTTTTTTATTTTGGCTGACTCTTTTTCCTCCAGCCACACCACTCCTTCCCTTGGTTTTTCGTCCTTTCTTTCCTTCAGTGTTTCTCTTTTTTTAGGTGATTAGCTACAGGTGTAACCCAGTAGCCTTCCTTTTAAAGTGAGCAAGACAGAGGAGGAGAGGAAGAGAAGAAGTCTGTTCTTCAGTCAAGCCTTCCAGCCAAAAAAGACACATATTCAGGTATTGTCTCTTTGTTGTCTTGACCCTATGGGTATGCAAACTTTTTAGAGCACATTTTGGTTCATTATTGTTACTTAGTAATTTATGAGCTCTGTGCTGATTTTCCTCCACCATTCTTCTGCTCAACCTTTTGATTGATTTGCTCCCGGTTCTTTGCTGAGCCACTATCATTTCTACACATTCTCCCTGGCATGCTTTTTTGCTATCGACTTATTTATTTATTCATTAAATCCCTGATGGTGTTTCATTTATCATTTAGTAGTCTGTAACTCTTGCACCACACAATCTCTCCGGTTAATATTTGCAGTTTTTGCAGTTTTTCCAGCACATCTGATTCCCCATAGACATATGCATATTATTTCGTTCCAAACTTTTCTTCAGAAATGGGACTGATTGCTAATAAGGGCATTCAGGAAGTCGAAAGAGGATACGAGCGCTAATATTGGAGCAGGTGGTGGGGGTCTTGTTGACATGGCAACAGGAGGGAGAGTTGACATGGCGATCAGTGGGTTGGGGGGGGTATCAGCAGTAGAGAAGCAGAGAGACAGACAGAGAGCAAGAGGAGGAGAGAGAGAGAGAGGAGCGGCAAGGTGGACATGCGGTATGTGGGACACACAGTGAGTTGCACTAATCGTTTAGTGTCTCAGAGTCTCTGAGGAGAGTTCTGCCTCAGTATGTGAATTAACCTCCCTGTCTCCTTTATTACACCATAAACTCTCTCTCCTTTCCTCTCTCTCTTCCTTGCTCTCTCTTTCTGTCTTTCGCTCTCACTTTTGCTGTCTTTCCTATACCCCTCCCTGCCTGTTACTCTCCCTGTGCTCCTCCGCCTCCCTCTGCACTTCCGGTTCATCCTTTCTCGATCTTTCTCTCCACTGTGTGACTCCCTCGTTTCCTTTCCTACGTCTCATGTGCTGTTAACACGACTCCCTCCCTC
Organism: Myripristis murdjan; assembly: GCF_902150065.1. NCBI lineage: Eukaryota > Metazoa > Chordata > Actinopteri > Holocentriformes > Holocentridae > Myripristis > Myripristis murdjan. Next base: position 20,660,376 of record NC_043995.1, read on the forward strand.
TCTACCACGATGCCCATCCCACTGCCTCTCCCCTCTCTTCCGTTCTCTTCATATCTCCATCCCTCTCGTGTGTTTAAGGTCCTTCCCCTGCACAACTCATCATCCATCCCCTCCTTCCCTTCTTTCCACCTTCCTACTCTCTGCTCCGTCCAGGCATCATGTCCACCCCCGTCTCCCCATCCCCTTCCCTCTCCCCGCTGACGCTGGCCTCTCCAAACTCGGCCCCCTCTCCCGGCAGCTCCCCTTTGCCCTCGCCCCTCTCACCTCCGCCCAGGGTGCCTGTGTTCCAGAGGAAGGGGGCGCTCAAACACAAGAGGATCGTTGAAGTGAAGGACCATCAGTTCACGGCCCGTTTCTTCAAACAGCCCACCTTCTGCAGCCACTGCACTGACTTCATCTGGTACCACACATGCAGACACACCAACACACACACACACACACACACTCATATACACGTAGTCAAAGATGCACATATATGCAGAAACCACTCCAGCAGTTCACAAGCCGCCTCCTCAGGCGTCCCACTACTTCAGCCCTGCTGCGACTTTCTCTGCTCTTTTTCTGTCTCACCAGCTCTGGCTTGCCTGCTAGAATATCAGCCTACACTCCGCAGCTACCACACTGACCTCAGCTGATAGCACAACCTCACCTCCACACAGCAGCCCACACCATAGAGGAGTTACTTTACTAACTTCACACGCTCACACACACAAGCACACGCATACACGTAGATATTCACATAAATCCATATGCATGAACACGAGCACACAGCAGCAAACACAGACAACAATGCAGTGAGCTTTGTCTGTGTTTCAAAGCCGTAGCAGAGTGAGTACTGTGTGTGTGTGTTTATGTGTGGGTGTGTGTTTGCATGTTTGTGTGTGCAGACATATGGTGGGGTGTATGTTGGATACAGGGTGGGGAATGTGCCAGCAGCCTCTGGGTAGCTTTCAGGACATTTCTCCAACTGGCTGCTGTCTTGGCTATGGTGCAGCACTTAGTTCAGGGTGAAAACTCTTTTTCTCCATGCAGGACGTTAGAGTAGCAGCTCGCAGCTCCCAGGGGGATTGTGAGATTAATTACAGAATGTGAAAAGATGGTTTGAATATACAAATACATATTATCATGTTTATTAATTCTGGCTGTAAAAAATGTGGCCCTCTTATTAAGGTCATGTGTATTTGTTTCTTCTGCAGCTCCATCAATAATTAATCAAGTGATATAGTCTGAAAATGATGACAATAAACTTCATTGTTTGGTGTCACCGTTCAAGCTAGTGTGTTTCCCCTGAAGAAGTTGGGCATCGGCATTCCACTTTCTTTCGAGGTCACAGGTCAAAAACATTGATGTTCACTGGATAAGACGGATCAATGCAGTGCTGGAAAAAGATTAAAGGACAGAGCCAGTTGCAAAGACAAAGCCCAGGGGTCTTTTTCCCCTCAAGAATATTTTCATGCAGTTTCGAGGATATTAAATTATTTACAGTCAAGAATATTTCCAGGTAATTTCTGTTTTTATAAGTTTAAGCGGTTGGTTCTATTTGGAAAGTTATTGTTCCACCTTTAAGTGCTAGAGGAGTGCATCTGTGCATCATTAAAATGTAACAACTCCCCGTTCTATACTGAATTCCCTATGATATCTGGCTTGCTTGTTTCCTTCCGCAGCCAGCAAGCAGCGCTGTAGTTCCTCCAAATTCATACCTGGTTCTATAATGCTCTCTGCTGGCGGATGAGCAGAACTGGCCTCAGTCCGGCTGCTAAGTGCTCTCAACACCGCAGACAGAGGCAGCCTCTGAATACAGATTGAGGATCAGATTACCCTCTGCAACCCCATCTTTGATTATTACCCAGCCAGATGGTGAACTGATTGTAGATCAGAGATTATGGTCAGTTTCCTATGAACCCCTGGGCCTCTCCAGTGTGATTGTGGAGGAGCTCTCGGCGGCGTCTTGTTCATCTGCCTTTCTAACCTCCTAATCAAAACCTGATTCATAGCAGGCAAGCCGCTGAGTGGACTCTTTAGTCAATCAATGGCTTTAATTATTCAATTAAAGCTCTAAGGAGACACTGGAAACAAGCCTACACTGCAGTTCTGGAAAAGGGAGGATTGCATGTGTGTGTGTGTGTGTGCATGCCTCAGCATGTGTATATGTGTGTGTGACAACAGCAACAACAATTGACACTGCTCTGCTTGACCTGGTCAGCAGTGTGGCTTGGAGATAATAGACATGCAAAGCTCCGACATAATTGCTTTGTTTACATTATTACAGAGAAATATGTCATGCTGCAAATCGGTAGCACAGCCGATGGTGTGTTTTTGATGACTCAAATTGTGCCTCCATGTCTCTTGGTCTTTATGCAGCAAGGAATAATGCAAACAGCAGTAATCCTGCTTTGGCAGCATTATCTGTTTTCTCTTGGCTGGGAAAACAGTAGTCTCAGATGGAAAATACTTCACCTTAAAGTGTACTGTAGAGGAATTTTTGTTTCTTAATCCTTGTGCTGTTTCTCCCTCAGGGGCATCGGGAAGCAGGGATTCCAATGTCAAGGTAGAGATAAACCTGATCTTAATGTCTTGATGCTCAGACTTTAATCCTCTCAGTGTGACCCATTCATTTCTGATGACATCTTTCTCTGCCTTTTCTGAAGTGTGCAGTTTTGTGGTCCACAAACGATGTCACGAGTTTGTGACCTTCACTTGTCCCGGCTCGGTGGCGGCTCCCAGACCAGATGTGAGTGAAAGTGCCAGTGCATCCCTCACCATCCATTTCACACACGTTTCACCGTGCTTTCCCTCTCACTTTCCATGTTTTCCTTTCTTGGTACAGATTTTTCCTTTCATCATCATATTTAAGCATCCCTCCATTTCTAGTCACACGTGTGACTCATCCCCCAATCCATACATCCCTCTCTCCAGGCAGCCCTGTCCTATTTGTGACGTCTGAGCTCATGTCAAGCCGTCCTACAAAGCCTTAGAGAGGCAGGGAGTTGGAGATAGGGAGAGGGAGAGATACAGGTGAAGGGTGGGTGGAGGGGTGGGGGGTGCTGGTGGGTTGGTGTCGGGGGGGGGGCTGATAAGCAGGAGAATTGGAGGTGGAGAGAGTAACAGACTGCTCTGTCTTCCTCTCTGTGGCATTTGGGGGATTTCAGGGAGATTTGTCTTTTTGTCACAGTTTTTTTTTCCTGCCAACTAAATAAACTGCACCAGAAATTAGGCCAAGGGGAACATGTGTATGCATGTGTGCATGTGTGTGTGTGTGTGTGTGTGTGTGAGAGAGAGAGAGAGAGAGAAAGAATGATTGAGAGAGAGAGATTCACAGAGGCAGAGAAAGAAAGAGAGAGGCTGGTGGCGTTTGCAAAGAGAGACTCAGAGAAATGAGGGAGAGAAGACGAAGACAGTTGGGGGGGTGAGGGGGGGTTGAAACTGATGAGCTGAAGAGCAGATAAAAATGATTCATTCCTCTCTGCACAACACACACACACACACACACACAAACACACAAACATGCGCACACACACAGCCTCGCCTGAATGCAGTCTCATTTATATGTGCTCTCCCAGTGTATAAATCTAATTGGTTTGTCCACGAATATCCCAGTCAACATTTCTCCAATAATCATACTGTGCATGTATGTGTGGAAATGTGTGTGTGTGTGTGTCCGCAATTGAGAGACGGAGAGAGACAGACAGAGAGAGAGAGTGTGTGTGAATGTGTGTCTGTCCTCACGTGGCATCAGCCCCCTCCTGTAATCAGTGTCTGTAATCTGTGCAAGTCGTCCAGCTCCATGCAGGTTTCTGTTGTTTTTCAGGACCTGAAGAGTCAACACTCGTTTAAGCTGCATACCTACTCCAGTCCAACCTTTTGCGACCACTGTGGCTCGCTACTCTATGGGCTCATACACCAGGGCATGAAATGCAGCTGTGAGTCACTAGGAAGTGTGTGTGTGTGTGTGTGTGTGTGTGTGTGTGTGTGTGCATGTTCGAGCTTTTCTCAGGTTTATCATGAGGGGGTGGCTCCTTGATTGTATTGTATATCTATATTTTGTATATTGATTTTTTTCTGTCATAAATGCCTGTTTAACTGCGTCTTAACCATCGTAACAAATCATTTAGTCTCTGTTTAAATGTTTGCCTAAAAATAAGTGAACTAAATCTGGATTGAGAGAATCCTGCCTGTTTCCAGTGGTAAACTGCCTTGTTTCAACACATGAATACTTGTTCCGAGATTCATGAAAAGTCCTGAAACAGGTGAAACTGCGCACAATATTTGAGATTAAATGATTCGTTACGATGGAGATTATTTGACAGTGTTGGGCATTTATTTGCATGATATTCCAGATTTGCATTATAATGTACAGTAGCAATGCATACTCTATGCACATGCATGCTCATGCACTGCCATGTGTATGTGTACTGGTGTGTTGTGAGGTTGCGACATGAATGTCCATCGGCGGTGTGAGACCAGCGTTCCCAGCCTCTGTGGCCAGGATCATACAGAGAAGAGAGGGAGGATCCACCTGACCGTCAGAGGAGAGAAAGAGGATATCTTTGTCACAGGTCAGAGAGTGGGAGACTATAGGGAGTCTAGTTTGAAAACAAAAGTGATGAGAGTTTGCTCTCTCTCGCTCCCTTTCTCTCACTTTTTTTCTGTTTCTTTCTCTCCAGTGCGGGAGGCTCGTAACCTGATGCCTATGGATCCTAATGGCCTGTCAGACCCTTATGTCAAACTGAAATTGATTCCAGACCCCAAGAGCCACAGCAAACAGAAGACCAAGACCATCCGCTCCACACTCAATCCTGTCTGGAATGAGAGTTTCACCTTGTGAGTCCATGTGTACTTTCATTCAGTCCCTAAACCTCCTCAGCTCTGCCAATCCCATTGGTTGGTTCATAATTACAAATGCATGCTGTGTAGCCGAGCTTTGCTCAAACCCACAGAGCTTTATTGTAAATTCTAGTATAAATCCCAAGTTTTCCAAAGGTACTAAATATGTCCTGCTGAATGACAGAAATGTGCATAAAATCATTCAGAAGACATCTAGATATTAGGGTTTGAATAATGTATTTCATTCAGTATACGCATGATGTGTCATTGTTATACAAAATGAAAATAAATGTGTTTTTTTTTCTTTCTCTCTTTCTTTTTTTAAAATTTGGAGCTACTTATGGGGAAATTCAAGGAAATTCACGTTTAAGGATGCCCTTCAAATGTGATTTACAGGGTGCAACATGACCTTGAAAGACCAAGAACAGAAGACAGAAGTTTGCTAGTCGACTAATATGTATAGCTTATCGTAATGCATATCAACAAATTTTCACACTCATCTCAATGTTTGTGTTTCGTCTGATAATCGCTAGAGCCAAGATGTCTGAAAGTTGCCCTGGAAATCTGGAAAACTTCTCTAAAAGTAGCTCATGAGGACAACGAATAGGAAAACAACAATTTCCCCATTTTTCATTAGTGTGGTCTTGTGTGTGTGTGTGGTGGTTTTGTTGTTTAGACAGCCAGCTACCTCTCCCAAATGACTGCTAAAAAAAGATTAAGTTGCAAGCTCAGTGGACTAAAGCAGCTTGTCGTCTCTCCAGCTCAGTGCGCGGCCACCAGTGGGACAGGCGTCTGTCTGTGGAGGTGTGGGACTGGGACCGCACATCTAGGAATGACTTCATGGGAGCGTTGTCATTCGGAGTGAGTGAGATCTTCAGACGCTCTGTCAGCGGCTGGTTCAAACTGCTGGCCCAAGATGAAGGAGAGTACTACAACATCCCTGTACCCGACCCAGACCTGCAGGTAGGAGCCACACCGGAGAACTGGCCTGCTAAAATATGTGCAATGATGCCTGAAGTGCCTGTATGGTACCGCTGGATAAAAAAAAAAATAGCAGAAGAAGGGAGTATTTCTACAAAGATTCATTGTTGGAGTGGGAGAGCCTTTTCATTTTTTATTATGCTAATGACCATTTATCTTTAGACCTCACCACAACCTTTATCACCTCATGATTTCCTACATCTACAGTAATAAACAACAGATGACGACACTCATACTGGGTCAAGATCTTGAACTGTCCCCTTGCTCACAATTTTAGTGGAAAGGGAAAAAAAAAACATTGAAGATTTATGCCTGGTACTGTAGCTAAATAATTAGATAATAAATTATACCGTGGCCCTTCCCTTGTCAGTTGCACTATTTCTCCACCAGGGTGCAGAAGCGGTCTGCCAGACTGTAATATAAAAAGCCGGGGTGGAAGGTGTATTGGTTTGTTTGGCATACATGTGTGGCGGCCGTGTGTGTCTCTTATGTGTGTATGTGTGTGTGTGCTGGACTGAATCCAACCATTACTTCCTTAATCCTCCTACCACTTTTCTCCAGGAGCCGCAGCCAGATGCCCCTTCGCCCTCTCTGCCGATGGTAGCACCTGGCTCGGTGTCTGAGCCATTCCCGATGCCCATCTCCCCCACACCCGCTCCCTCTTGTCCACCTGTCCACACCCCAGGCCCTGGCAAGGTCAAGGTGTCCATTCACGACTTCAATTTCCTCATGGTGCTGGGCAAAGGCAGCTTTGGCAAGGTACACACAGCAGACAGACCTCAACAAAATGTCACAGTTTCCACACACAATCAACCCCACAGATGCAGCAAGTGAGTGTTGCAAGTGATGTCTAAACAGATGAACACAACAGAAATTGTTTCAGGCTTTAAATCATTTCTACTATCGGCGGACTTGACCTTCAAGTGGCATTTCTCTTAGCGGCTGCTGTGAGGATACAACAATCAGAATTTCTTTCAGAGCTCTCCACCTTCACTAACATGGTCATTGTCTCTACTTCCACTCCCACATGACTCATCTGACACTTTGCTCCTTGGTCTTGTTAGTGGCTTTGAGCCCAGGACGGCTGGTACCCTACATGCCACACAGACAGACAGTCCTCCTGGAGCTGCTCATTTCAAGGGAGCCTCTGCTCTCCATTTTCTCTTTAATTCCCCAGTAGACGTGCCATAATGAAGAGAGTGGAGTTTTGAGTCCTTCCTCCTCCTCTGAAATCCCTCCGTACTGTTTCATAACCGTCAGAGGAGAGTCTACGGAGGACAGGAGAAATAGACTCTGCTTACGTAAGAAGAGAGAGACGACCCAAGAACGGAGAGAGAGACCCCGGGGCTGCTGGTGGAGGGAGAGCGAGAGAGAGACAGAAGGGAGAGGGAGGAGAGAGGGATTAGTGTACTGCAGCTAGTGATAAAATGACCAAAAGGAAATGGAAAAGGGGAAAGAGGAAAAAGGGCATGTGACTGTGATCTTGAGTTTTGTAAACGGTGAATGGTGATGACTCTCATTTATATCTGAAAGAGACAGAGAGAAGGTGAAAGAGAGAGAGAGAGAGAGAGAGCAATCACACAGAAGACAGCAGGATTTCACACCATGAGTGACAGTTCATCAATGGCACCTGCTGACAACATACACACACACACACACACACATGCACCTCTTTCTTCGTGAGCAACTCTCTGTAGTCAGATTGATTTTTGAAAGATGAAACCATCCATTATTCCTTACTGTACGCCAGCATTTAAAAGTCAAATGAGATCCTTTGTTCCCACTGGCCGGTGACCGTTACGGCATCACGCTGTAGGCAGTGGGCTAGATTATTTTAAACATTGTTGTTGTCAGCACTTTCCAGCACACTTGACCATACAGCTTTCTCTTGCAACACTGAAACCTGGGCCATGTGGTTCTCATTGTAGAAAATTATGGCATCATTAGCTTCCACAGCAAGCCGGTAGCAATTTTGCAGGAGTGTGATGTTACCGCTGCTGAGAAATAGCTGCTGAATGTGCTTTTAAAGGGCCATACCCAGTTTTTGGGACATGTTTTAGCCCATTTACTCAAATTAGAGGTGTCATGCTATACCGGTATTGATGATAAATAATTTCTGGGGTTTTTCTTGTTCTCATTTTGTCTCCCTCCCTAGACACACATCTGACACAGACTCTCTCTCCACCTCCAGACTGAACAAAACACACAATAAACAAATTTAAGGCTGATTTTTTTATTTATTTCATATTCATATTTTCTATAGATATTGCGATAATATTGTTATTGTGAATTCTTTTGGCCACAGTAATCTTGTAGTGAAAATCTGGTATTGTGACAGCCCTGGTTCAAATCGTGTATGCCGATTCGAAAACTGTGTCTACAAATTTGCTGGTGCATTCGGGTGCTGGTGGGAAGCTCCACCGTCTGCCAAGCAACACTCCATTCATGCGCTATTTGATCAGAAAATCAAACCCAGATGACAAACAGTAAGCAAACAGGGGCATCATGAAAAGGATGATGTGGATTTTGTGTTTTCTTACTTTAAAAAATCCAGTCTGGCCAACTACCAGGTAGGGACACTCGTTTGTCAATTTATTGATAGCTCATGAATACACCATTCCTCCCTCTCCGCTCTCAGAAAGCCATTCAACAGAATTTATGTCTCCAACAAAAAAACAGTCCTTGAAGAAAAGAGTGATTTAAGAACTAAATTCTTACATCCACAACTTCTAAAGTCAGGCAGAAATATTATCCAGAGCAGCAGAGGATTTTAAGGATGGTTTATTACCTGAACCTTTGAATTTTAAAAATTAGGGTGATCAGGTAAACGTCCCGACATCTCAAAAAGTATGGAATGCTTTGAAAGTTGGTATATGGTAATGTACACTGCGCTAAAACATGCAAAACACCAGTGGAGGGCTTTAATGTCTGATATAAACTTCTGATGAAAACATCTCCATCAGCCATTTCACTTTAAAATTAACATGTATCACAGCAGGCAAGTGTCTAGTGGCTTAAATGAAATGCCTTTTAATTACTTCAAAGTTTTATTCATTTTAATGTGTTACTCGGTCATGTCTTTGAAAAAGGTCCTCATTAGCAATTGTGCACAGCCATCTGTCCAAATAATGAGTTTTTCTCTCTCTTAATCTTTCTCTCTTCATGCCAGACAGTTGGTCTAGAGCTGTATGAGTAAATAAACATTTTATTAGCTAGTTTAAAGAAACAGCTCAGTTAATTACCGGGAGTGATGTCTCTCTCCTTGTTAATGCTCTCTCTCTCTTTCTCCTATCTCTCTGTTTCTCTCTTTCCCTTTCTGTTGGGACAGGTCCTGCTGGCAGAGGAGCGGGGAAGCGAGCGCCTGTTTGCAGTGAAGGTGCTGAAGAAAGATGTGCTCTTCCAGGACGAGGACACCGAGAGCGCCATGGTGGAGAGGCGGGTTCTAGGTCTCGCCGCTCGCCCTCACTTCCTCACATCACTCTACTGCGCCTTCCAGACTGAGGTGTGTGTGCGTGTGGGTGGGTGTGTCAGGAGATATGGGCTCCCAAATGAACCACATCAGTTTCATTAAATTGTCCATAAACCCACCTGACATTTTGACTACATGGTTCTCCCAGGAGTTGTATAGGTGTAGGCTCACCAAGGATTTCGATTAATAAACGAAATAATTAGCTTTGCTTTCCTTAACAAGGTTCTTGGCCCTGGAGGAGAAATTTGGATAGTTTGGGTAGTGTGTGTGTCCTATAAGTGTGTGTGTGTGCGTTGTTTCTACAGGACCGTCTGTATTATGTGATGGAATATGTCAATGGAGGAGACCTGATGTTTCATATCCAGATAGTTGGCAAATTCAAAGAGCCTCACGCGGCGTACGTATTCAGCAAGCCCTTTTATTTTACCTTTTATCTCAGTCACACTCATACTCTTCATCGACTCATTTCCTCATTTTCCTCCCTTTCTCCTCTTCTCTCCCTCCATCTATTTACTGTGTTCATTCCACTAGGTGACTTAAAAAAAAAAAAATCATCATCAACTCAAGTACCAGCCCTCTTCCTTTTCCTTCCTCTGTCTCATCTCACTTCCCTCATCTCTTCATCTGTAATTTCCCTCCCCCTGGCTGTTCATCTAATCAATAATCTTTGATCAATCATCTAAAACTAATTCTTTCTTTGTTCCTCATTTCCAGCTCTCTGTCTTCATCTTGCCGCCTTTCATCTGTTTGGTTACTCTCCCTTTCATCACCCTCTCAAGCACCATTCCTTTTTGCCTCTTTTCTTGTCATCATCCCCCTTTGAATTAGCCGAAAACCCCGGCCAATTTTCTCAAAGATAAAGCAACCAGTAGTGACTGCCCCTCTCCATCTCTTCCCCCGCCCCCTCTTCCTCTCCCTCCCTTCCTCTCCCTCCCTCCACGTCTCTCTCCAGGTTTTATGCAGCAGAGATTGCAGTCGGCCTCTTCTTCCTCCACAACAAAGGCATCATCTACAGGTAAAGAAACGGCCTTTAATGTTGGCTCGGTCTGACACTGTCGCTGCACACACACACACAATATATTCTTGGCTACCACTTTACAATAAAAGTACCTAAGTGTTAATGGGTGGTTTATAATTATGTTATTACTTAGGTTGTAAACACACACTCATCTATAAACAATTACAAACCAGTTATAACACAGTTTTCACTCACTGTTTGGCAAGATAAGGATGCTGCTGCACTGCATCTAAATCAGATTTTGCTTCTTGGCCAGTGTACTTTGTTTTGTCCCTTTATCAGTCAGACATCTACACTGATGTATGAAAACTGTGTCATAACTATTGCTAATTGTTTATCAATGATTTGTGTTTACAATCTAATCAATAAACTCTTATTGTGAAGTGGTACCTGTATTTGTCATGTCTTCTGGAGCTATAATGGCTGTTGTGAAAGATGTTATCTATCAAAATGATTCATAGCTTTGTGATCTCTCTCTCTCTCTCTCTCTCCCTTTGACTGTGTCAGGGATCTGAAGCTGGATAATGTGCTGCTTGACAGCGAAGGCCACATCAAGATAGCAGACTTTGGGATGTGCAGAGAGGGCATGTTTGAGGGCGACACCACGCGCACCTTCTGTGGCACCCCTGACTACATTGCCCCTGAGGTACGCTGGCTCCCGCCCCCACGCCATGATCCTCCTGGCTGTCTCACCTAAACATCCCTCACCGCTCCTTACATTATTCGTTTTCTCCTCGTTTCACCTCCATCTTACGCTGTTCATTTGGTTGACCTGTTTTTCAGTACTGTGTGACAGTGAGCCGTTTCACTGCAGTTCCTCTCGTCTCATTTCTCCTCTGTGACCTTGTCAGCATATTTGAATAATTAACTTCACATGATTCAATTAGCAGTGGTGTGTGCGCCTGCCTGTGTATATGCGGACGTTGCATAGCAAGCATCATCGTCCTGCAGAGACCTTGCATCCCCAGTTTTACCTTTTTGTCCCCTATGATCGAAGATATAGGAGTAAACCATGGATTAGACTCTGCTGGTCTGTCACACACGATTTCTGAGCTTCTGCTGCCCAGTTTTGGATAAAACTTGCATTTTGAATAGAAACCCAACTGGGCCACTACAGTGCCACCACCAGGCACGACCCTAAGCTTCATGCTCAACATCTTGGACACTGCTGGCTTATATTTGATGAACCTTTGGGGACTGATGTGTTTTTACATTTGTGTTTTTACACCAACAGTCCAACACTTCACAAAAAGCCCCAGTTACACCTGGGGCCAGATTGTCCTTTACACTGAGCGTCTTATTCATATGAAGAGGATAATTTGTTAGCCTGTGAGAGAGCCAAACCTGTGAACAGATATAACAAAATATGAAAAAGATGCCATGAAAGTCAATAGAAAAATCGGCCAGTTCATCCAGTTCCCTGAAAGCAGTCTGAAGATGGTTTTGCACAAGGCCCTTATGATATGCAAATGTTCACTATTGTACGCCATGTCATGTCTACTGTACGAGTCGTTTGAAATGTGTGTGTGTGTTTGTGTGCGTGTGCATATGTGTGATGAGTTGGCAAACAGATTCATTCAGTGAAGGATTTATCCATGTGTGCTTGAACTTGTTTGGTTTGTATGAGGACTTGTATCAGACAGACACAGAGAGAGAGAGAGAGAGAGAGAGGGAGAGAGAGGATTTGAGTGTTGTGTGTATCACAGTCTGATACAGATATTGTAAACCTTGCTATGGAACCCCTGGGTATTGACTCTCTTATGTAAATATCCATTGATTCCCCTGCATCTGCCATTTTGGAAGAGATACAATATTTTTCCCCCAGGGGCAGGGAATTGTTCCCTTGCGCTTTCCTCTGTACAGACGCAGTAAACACATACACACACACACTGAAATAGACAATCATGTGCTCATTATCTCTGAGCTCATTCACACATTTACCCTGCCTAATGCTATACATTCCCCTCGCCGCTCTCTCCTCTTTCAACTCCTGCTGTCTGTCTGATCGCTGCATATCATCGCTGCGGAGAAGCAGTCGACTGGTGGCTCCACGCTCTCTCTCTCTCTCTCTCACTCTCTGCCTTTGTCCTCCTTCCTTCCCTATCTCTGCTCTGCCCCTTTCTTCCTCTCTCTTTTCTTTCTCTCTGTCCTTCTCAGATTGTGGCATATCAGCCGTATAGTAAAGCGGTGGACTGGTGGTCTTATGGAGTGCTGCTGTATGAAATGCTGGCAGGACAGGTAACATGCAGCGCACTTGTAATCACACACCAGTGTGAGCGGACAGGTCAGCCTCTGCTCCCCTGTCCTTAGAAATCACAAAAGACTTTCAGAAGAAGTTAATTTTTTAATATGTTCAATTTCGGTTTGCCTGAAAATCTTTATGCTGGCTTGTTCCTCTCTCTCTCTCTCTCTCTCTCTCTCTCTCTCTCTCTCTCTCTCTCTCTCTCTCTCTCTCTCTCTCTCATTCTTTCACTCTCTCACTCTCTCTCTCTGCTTGTCTATCCTCCAGCCACCATTTGACGGTATGGATGAGGAGGAATTGTTCCAGTCCATCATGGAGCAGTGTGTTACCTACCCGAAAAGTCTCTCTCGTGAGGCTGTTGCAATCTGCAAGGGGGTAAGTCATCATTCCTTTTCTTATTTCTCATATTCTAAAGCACGTGAAAAGAAAAGAAAAGAAAAGAAAAGAAACACCTTACCAAGAAAACTGCTGGTTGAATGTACAAAAACATAAATCATACAGCTTGACTGCTGTGATCAATATTTTTTCTTCTCCTCTGCTTTACTCTTTTCTTCCTTTCTCTGTTTTCTGTCCAGCTCCTGACGAAGAACCCGGTCAAGCGTTTGGGTGGAAGCGAGGAGGCGGAGAGGGAGATCAGGGAGCATCCTTTCTTCCGCTGGATCGACTGGGACCGTCTGGAGAGACTGGAGATCCAGCCTCCTTTCAAACCCAGAACTGTCAGTAAAACGGATGGATCAGAGACCTTTTTTTTCTTTTCCTTCTTTCCTTCCTTCTTTCTTTCTTTCTTTCTCTTTCTTTCTTTCTTTCTTTCTCACCTTTTACACATTTCAGCTCTGTCCTCTCCTCTCCTCTTTCAGCTCTGTCTCTGTCTCTTCCTCTCTGCATTCCTGTCTCTCTCTCTCTCTCCCGGGACCCTTTTGGGTTATTGGAGCTGTCAGTTTCTCCCATCTTGCTGCGTTCCCTCTCATTCTCACACCTTTTCCCTCGTTTCCACGTGTGCTCGCTCTCTCAGTCATTCCGTCTCTAAATTGTTGGCCATTTCAGTGTTTCATTCACTTAGTCCTCTGTTTAATTCCATTTCCCTCCCTCTGTCCTTCATTTCTGTGCCAGCTGCCTCTCTTTGCTCCCTTTCCCTCTTTCTGTCCTCTCTTTCTCTATCTGGGTTGATTCCTGGAGAGGGGATTTGAGAGCTCTCCAACAGACAGACCGGTCATAACAGACAGGACCTCATGACCTCAAGGTCCTGCCTTCTCCTCCCATATGCAAATGTGTGTCATCATTAGCCTGTCACACGGCGGTCTGCGGCCACGCCGGCCAATAGTGAGGTGTGCCTGGAGTGGACTGAATATGCTCAGGGGTTAGAGGCCAGGCCCATTAGCCAAATGAGATTCAGATCAGCCAACAGAGCAGCTGTCACACGCCGTTAAGGAGCAGGGAAGAGACGTGACTGGTGTTATACTTACAGTAGGTATAGCAGGGAGCTGTAAGAAGATGGGAGGATGAGTGCTGTGATGCTTTTTCTTTCTCTAGGAGAAACACAGGGGCGGTTTTTATCTCTATACAATCAGTGTTACCCACACATTACTGAAGGTAGAAAATAAATCCATCTTAACAAGCTATTTCATCTCATTTTCAAAGTTTTTTTTTTTTTTGCTTAAAAAAGTGAGAATTCCCGTGCAATAAGATAACCCCACTTATCTCTAATACACTCTCACTTATTTCAGGAATTTTTAAGGGAAGAAGTACAAATATTTTGAAAGAAGGCACAATAAGCCTATTTATCCCACTAGTGACACAAAAATGACCCTTGATTCAAGAAAATTGTGGAAACAATTTGACTTGCATTGGAACCAAGACTGATTATCTCATCCCACTAATAGGTTTTTCACTTGTTGAAGAAAAAATCTGAAAATTTGGGATGCTGTATTTTACTGCACAACTATTTTCTCCATTATTTTTCCAAATTCAAGTCAGTATTTTGTCACACAGCAGTGGTAGGCAGTGCCGCTAATAATTCATCTTGTGTAGAGGTTTGCAACTAGTAAAACAAATTTACGATTATTCAAGTGCTCCAGTGTCCTCCTTCTGCTCAGTATAAGGACAGTTTTCATATTTATACAGTCACTGTTACCCACGCAAATGCAAATATATATCTGAACATGCTCACTGTGTGTGTGTGTGTGTGTGTGTGTGTGTGTGTGTGTGTGTGTGTGTGTGTGTGTGCGTTCTCTTTGTCTTTGTCAGGGTGGGAGAAAAGGCGAGAACTTTGACAAGTTCTTCACAGCGGCTCCTTCAGCGATCACTCCCTCCGACCCGGACGTTCTAGCGGCCATCGACCAGGACGACTTCCAGGGCTTCTCCTACATCAACCCAGACTTCGCCCCCTCGCCCCTCACCGCTGTTTGAAGATGGCTGCACCCCACCCCAAACCCCGCCAAACATACCCAGAATCCCCCTGTCATCCCCCTCCTCTAGTAGTTTTATAACAGAGAATTTTAACATTTGAGAACTTACATAACAGTGAGTATTAAAGAAAGCTCTCATAACCAAATGCTGACGTTTACATGAAAAAACCAAGACACCTTTATATCCATACATTCACTTTAATGTAATGTAACTTGATAATCATGGGATTCAGCCATTTAAAACAATACAAACGATATGTAGTCATGATAGATTGCCATCGTAGACCTTTTTATAAGACCTCTCTAAACTTGATTTAATGATATGTGATATTGCCAGACTATTAAAATGAGCGCCCTGCAGACTCAACCGACTAAAAAGTGGAGTAAGCACATGATTTACCAGTGAGTTGGTGACAGCCATATTGAGAGCCATGAAGACTCAGCCATCAAATTACATGTTTTTGTTAGTTAAGTGTGAACAGTCCTCACTTTAATCAACATTTGGCATTTTTGCATGGTGTACCTTTAAAACAAGAATACTCCCATATGAACCTGATAAAATTAATATACTCTTAAAATCTCCATGCATGCAATATTTGTGTAGAGGAAATTGCTTGCACAGACTAGTTTTATCACATTATCCCATACAGATACACCTAGAGCTGTGTGTGTAAATTTCCAAGCCACTTATTTACAACCTTTCTCATCACTTTAGATAGTATTACCTTGTGTTGTGGGATGCCATGTATTACCAAGCAATTACAGCACCGCTGTTTTCTCCGCCAGTTTTCCCAAATTCAGATCAATATTTTCTCACACAGCAAGTGGTAGGCAGAATAAATCCATCACTTATGTATTCATCCTGCCGTTCTCAGCCATGACTAGCAATGTTTCTTAACAGGCATGATCCAGTTAAAAGTTTAACAGTTTGTTTATATACAGTACAGTAATGTAGCATCAAAGGCAATATGATTTATCTTTCTAATGTCTATCTGATTCTGTTTTTGTGTGTGAGGCCGTTTGTGGCTGTATGACATTTTGACCGTGACGCAGACTGATCGGCCAGCCTGTTTGTTTCAGACTGGCATCAAGTGGAAGCGCTCAGTCAGGTTCGTCTGGCCTGGCTTGACCTCTCGTCGGTTTAATGTCACACCCGTAACCTCAGACCACCCGCGGCGACACTGAAACCACCAGGAACAATGTGACAGCCAACATGCAGCACTAACCTCCAGCTAGAGTTGTTCACATAGTATTGCTGCAAAGTGCCATCACAATTTGGGATGCATTATTTTTTTATGCACATATTGTTATTATATTTTGTCCTAATATAATCCTCATGCAGGTTTAGTGTTGCCCATAATGCAATAAAATTACATTTATGTGCACATCCCCAAATTTTCCGTCTTAGAATATATTCTGTTTTAATTTTGTTTTATTTGTTTATTTTTGTCAACTGTACATCCGGCCTTTTTGCAGGTATAATAATTACTTGTCAGCCATATACAGGAATATTTTGCCGTATAATGACGTTGATGCAACATTGATTAGCTGTAATTAGTTGTGTGACCCACTGGGCCTGTTCAATACATGGAAAGATAATAACAATGCTGTCATTAAATACTATCTGAGCAGGGCACACATACAGTTAAATAATCCCGATCACCACTCTCATCTCACACACCAGTTGGACACACACAGCAATCTGTTTGATTTACTGTATTGGATCCTCATAAAATTAAGACATACTTTTTACATTCTGCCCTAGTGCAATCATAATGATATCCATTTCTCATTCAGAGGAGATTAATTATACAGTTTTTTTTTTTTTTTTTTTTTTTAAATACTATTAGGCCGCCTGCTGAGGAGCTCAGCCTGTGGTGGGATGTGTGTCGGCCTCATAAACTGGGGTCAACTGTAAAAGGTCAACGTAATCAATAGCTTTGCCTCAGATCGGTCTGAGCTGAGGTTAAATGTCAAAAACACATCATAGATAGCTAGATGATAGAGACAGAGAGAGATGGGGGATATGATATGCATCTATTATTACTGTACTGTATAGTTGTAGTCATAAATATTTACTAAGAGCAAACATAGAAGTAACTTATGCATTCATGTACTTGTTAGTTGAGTTACCTCCTGTTTTTATGTGTTGGAAATAGAAAATTCAAATAAACTGATTCAAAAATTATGAAAAAAACGACATTGCAAGTGTTTCTTTCTGTGTTTTTTTCTGGTACCAGATATGCAGCAGTGCCCCGCTCTTTGTCTTCTCAATGCCCCCCTTTTTCTGTGGCGCTCACTCCCTCTCCTTCAATTACACAAACATACACACACACACACACTCACACACGTGCACACACACTCAAGATGCTGACCCCTCTATTTACCGTGGTAGTTGTTGAACCAGCAAAACCACCTCCCAGGCATCTCACTTTCACTCCCTTGCGCTCTCCTCCTCTCTTCTGGAGCAGTCGTCCTCCCACCCTCCCTGCACCCCCACCCACCTCCCCACCCTGCAGCACCATGATGGGACTAATATTCCCGTAGAGATCTGAGTTATAACAAGTTGACCTTCACATTAAAATCTCATCAACTTCCCATCTCCCTCTGTAGCTCCCTCTTCTCACTCCCTCGTTCCCTCTGTCTCTGCCCTTCATCTTCCTCCCTGATCTCTCTCTCTCTCTCTCTCTCTCTCTCTTTGTCTTTATTCGTCTCCATTTTCAGTGTCAGTGCTGCACTGTAAATGGTTTACTACATTGTTTCATGTCATTCTCTATAAATCACATTGTCAACATTCATTATTGAGGCTGTTATCTCTTTGAAATTCCCCTCACTGTTGTTTATTGTCTTGGCCTTGCCTCTACATCAATATTATAACGTATTTTATGTTTATAGTTTCTACTCTCCATTACTGCTGTTAAGACAGTGTAGGATGAGAGAGGGGTGTACAGGAGGATCAACCCACCTTGACTCAGTTTACCTTTGTGTAGCCACTTTATAACTTGGGAAATTTGATATAAATTAGGTTTTTCAATCCAGTATATCCCCATTTTGGAGGAAAAAAATGTATGTGATGTTTATTGTTCACTATCTTAAACAACACAATTAATTACATCCTGTAAAATACTAATTATAAAGTTAGTTTCACTGTCATTCCAATAATAATAACAGATTTGGAATGATTTTAAAAATAGTAGAATGCTGCATGAAATTGTGGCATTTTAAAGACAATAAAACATAGAAACCATACTATTCTGAAAATTCTGTGTCGTTTGATGGCTTGTATGGTGTGTAAACCTCGTGTTTACCGCTGACTGCAGCTTGGAGTTTGCCTCGTTTTTACTTCACCACTACACAGCTGGTCTAAACTCCTTACTCTACCCTTCAGTGCAACCTTGGCTATGTCTGTCTCCGTGTAACTGTACCTCCAACACTCACTGGTTGGAGTGGAGTTTGTTGGTGCAGTCCATCATTCACTGTCAGTGTGACACGACATTATCCCTCTTTTTCACTGCTGCCTTCTCTTTTGCTCTCTCTTCTCTTACTTACTCTATCTTGCCTCAATCTCTCTCTCTCTCTCTCTCTCTCTCTCTCTCTCTCATGCCCTGAGGTCAGAGTGTGCAGAAGACTATTGATATCGTTACTAAAAATATAGGTTTCCTCCACCAGCCATCTAAAAATAGACAAAGGGACATGGACCACAGGAGGGAAAGGAGGTGGGGGCAAGAGGAAGTGGAGGGGAGCGATGGATAGAGAAAGAGAGAGAAAGAGAGAGAGGTAAAGAGTGAAGGTTACAGTAGGCTGCACCATTTGACTGGTACACAGCTGCACTCATCTGTACTGGGGAGTTAAATGAAAATGAGAGGCTGCCATTTGATCAGCCATATTTGACTTACTCATTTCTTTTTCCATCTGAGTGGATAAACTACACCCAGTTCAGGGCAGAAAGTCAGCTATAATCAACTCTGCTCAGTTTCCATCCATTTCCATTACATAAATGCTCATGTTACTGTACATCTGTGTGATATTTGCATTAGGTTTGCAGTCTGCATCCTGTCTCCACTGAAACCAACCCCAATGCCCCAACTCTCTCTCTCTCTCTCTCTCTCTCTCTCTCTCTCTCTCTCTCTCTCTCTCTCTCTCTCACACACACACACACACACACACTTCTCCCTCCAGCTCCTACTATCCCCACTGTAGCCAAAGTAGCTTGCTTGAACCGATCCACCGCAGTGCCTAGGACAGATTGAGTGAAAGAGAGAGTGAGGGATTTAGAGGATGGGTAAGGGGGCTTAAGGGGAAACACACACACAGCTGAGAGAGAGAGAGAGAGAGAGAGAGAGAGAGAGAGAGAGAGAGAGACCGCAAAATCCACCAAGCCTCCCTGGTGTGAGGTTTCTCTGACGGTGTGCGCACGACTTGGAGTTTCTCCCGTGGCAGGGTGAGTATTTTGGCTTTTAAAATAATTAGAATTACGCCACTTAGCCTACAACATTTTCAGCATGCCTCATCAACCTTGCCTGCTCCTTTCTAATGTGCAGTGACGGGTGTGCAGGACCAGCGTTCACAGTCAACATATTCTGATGTCGTGCCAGCGTAAAGACAACCGCTCATCTTTATTTAAGAGCGCACAAAAATCACAGATCATGATGCTGCCGTGCGGCCAGCTCGTTCACCAGCTCTCGCCAGCCACACATATGGGCATTTGTGTTTTTCCATGTCTGTCAGAGTCTCACACATGTTCCCTGGTCTGTTTATCATCTCCCAACTCCGCGTGTGAGTGCGTGTGACAGTTGGGGGGTTTCTAAACAAGCCTTTACGCATATCACTGCCTGATTCAGAGCTCTGCTCCGGTACAGTTTTTATTGACACATCGTGCATAATAGATACTGGGTAAATGTTTAACTGCCGCGGAAATGGTGCGAGTTTTGTCAGTGTGGGCTACGCAGCCCAAATGCCTTTAAAAATTATGAGCAAACCCACCCATTGAGTCATGATATCTACGTCTAGTTGTTATGAAGGCATTTATTTTCTACTGAGTGATTTCATCGTCCTCTCAGGCAGCCTCTCCTCTCGTGATGCTGGGTAGTCAAGGTTGGTAGCCAGTGGTTAGTTTAGCACAGGTGTAGGCGCATTCATGCCGTGCGCGTCCATGTTGGTACTCCTTGCATTTTTGGGCCAAGGTCTTTCCCTATGTTAACCTATATCTGTCTCATACACACTCGCTGTTCCCATCTTATAGACTGGCCCAAGGTGAACTGTACTACACTCTCTCCAAACCTATTTTTCATCCTCCTCTCTGCCACTTTGCTTAAATGTTTTCAGCAGCACATCTGCCTATCCATACCCCCCATCATTTCCCATGCATCCATCACTCTCCCTTTCTCTTGCTTGTCTCTCTTTCCTGAGAGGCTTAGAGGTGATGTGAGTCTGTAGATTGTGACAGATTAGAGAGAATTAAACCTTTTGTCCCCCTGTGGCTCCTATCTCCCCATTTCAATTGGCTCATTACTTTCTGGGTGAGGGAGCGGAGGCGCCAGTCTCAGAGCACTAAAATGGGATTGTTATCACAAATCTAACATGGAACCAGAATCACTTCCTCAATCTCAAGCCCAACTCTCCAATACCCATTTCTCCAAAGGCAGCACCAGCTCTTTGGAGGATTTGTGTGGGATGGGATGATGGTGAATTGTTTAACCTAAAAATTTTCCCAATCTAATCCCAACCCCCTATGTCCCAATGTTGTAAAGCAGAGGGATGCATTTAATTTCTGCCAAAGTGGGGGACGTTGCATTCTCCTTAGCATAGCTATTGTTGGACTGGCAGTCTTACATGAGAAATAGTGATGAGGGTGCTGTCCATGGTGCTGAACTAGTCTGAAAGAGTCTGTCAGGCATGTCCACTCATTCCTGCAGTGCTGCATCTGCGATTGATTCATTCTCACTCCTGACTACTTTGGCTCTTCCTTCAACTTACGAAAAGTGTGACTGGTAGCAAGCACCTTTGCCTTTCCATTCCACCACCCCCTAGTCCAACTCCTGGCCTTGGTTATCTTGCATCCCCTTGCTGTGTGCCTCCAGTTATATTTCATTTCTGTGAGCTGTCTTCGACTTAACCGCTTTCTTCACTTTCTGATGACTCCTTTTGGCCCTCTTTTATTTCCCTTGGCTCCAACTCCTTCACCAGTGGGATGTGCGCCTCCCCACTGCGCCTCCCTGCCCAACTGCTGGCCTCCATTTGCCTCCCCCACTGTCTTTCCCTTGGATTCCCCCAGCCCAATGTGTCAGCAGCACAGCAGTGGCTAGTACAGGGCCTGCTATATGAGTCACAACCACTGATGAAAGAGAAAATTTCTAGATGGCAAAAAAGAAAGACAGGGTAGCTGGGAACTGAATTGAAACTCTCGTCAAATATAAAAATCCTTCAATCTTGCTCTTGTGTCTGAAATTATGGCAGCATATACTGTATAGTGAGATGTGAAAACCTTGGAACTGTTTTTTGGAGTTATATGGTCTTCACATATTTTTACTCTGTTCTGTCCTCAGCTGTACTTCTCCCAGCCTGCGTTTCATTGTAGTTTTTCTTACTTTTTTTTTCTACTGCATGTGTCTTTCTCACTCCTGGCTCTCCATTTTCCATCTGCTTATTTCAGTCTTACACGTCTATAGCCTCTTGTCATTTTTGTCAGTTCCCTTAAGTCTTTTACCACTAGTGAGCATCACTCTTCCCCATCCTTCTCATTCCTCGCTCACAAGAGAAGCTCCATTCATCGCTGCTGCTTCATTGATTTTGAAATATCTTCTTCCATAGCAGCCACATCTGCCACAGTGTTTAGCCAGGGAGGATAAGGGCGAGCTCATCTCAAGGAGTCATGATGTCCCATTGTCACACCATTAACAGACAGTTGTCAAGAAATACTATACTTTATGTCTGTGCTTTTAAAAGACTGGTTTGGTATAGAAAATAGAACCAATAGAAGACTAACGTCAAACAATTTTATGTTGTAAAAGCCACCCAAAATCCAGAAAGATAGGCTAAATGAATCACTGTAGGTGAGCATGAGGTGTTCACTATACAGTCAGTAATCACTCTATTACACATTTCCCTATTTACACAAACAGCTCACTCCACCAGTGAGTTGCATGACTGTGACTTTATACGTAAAGCATGCAGACAGAATAAGGATTCTCATTCTGTTTGACTAAGCGTTAAAAAGGGCAAGATGCGTGAGAAGTGACTTCAAATGTTTGGCCGCCTGTGATTTTTTTTTTTTTTTTTTTGCATATCACAATGTCTAGTTTACTGAGAATGATGACATAAACAAAAAAATTGGTCAGCAGTCCTATGGGCAAAAATACATCATCAGTGACAGAGGTTATGTGAGAATGGCAAGATTCACTTAAACGAACACAAAGGCTACAATTAAGTAATAGCTAAATGAAAAGGTGATGTACAGAGGGCAATATCAGAACAAACCTCTTGTCAAACCTTTAAGCAGATGGGCAACAGAAGAAAATCTCTTCAATCTTGTTTAAATTGCTGGCACATATTAGGCCTTTTGGTACCTCAGCACTGCTTGAAGTGTACCAAAACAATGTTGATGACAGGGTGCACCACTTCATGGCCACAGTTTAACCTTGAAATGATACTTTGAGCAGAATAATGTGCCACATCATGTAGTATGCAACATTTCAAGATGAATCAAGGCACATGACAATGCTGTTACTCCAAAGGTCTGCATAGTCCTTAGATCTCAAGCCAGTAGCGATCTTTGGCATAAGGTGGAAGGGGATATTCACAATGTGAATGTGCCGCTGAAAAATCTGCAGGAAATGTGTGATGCTATTGAGTCATCATGGACTTGTGGAATGTTTCCAGTATATTCCTGAATCCCTGCCCTACAGAATTCACACTGTTCTGCTGGCAAAAGAAGTCTTCAAATTAGTGAGGTGTGCTTAATTAAGTGGCCACTGAGTGTATAAGCATGAATCTCGCTAAATCAGTATTTAAAACAGCATGTGGAAAAACTAGTGTCCATTCATGGATAAAAACTGTAAATCACCACTGTGTGCTTCCTAGCCAGCAGCACATTTGTGGAGAAGAAACCATTGGTCCAAGAAGAGGTCAATATAAAGTCCATCATACTAAGGTACAAATACAAACTCTCAAAATTATTAAAGAAAAAAGGCTAACTCAAAATGGAGAATATGAGATGAAACAAGTCCTGCTGGTGTTAAAATATTATTAAGAGCACAACAGAATGATTAACAGTTCCACCCAAACTCCGCATTTAGATCTCTACTCTCACTACTGGTCATGTTGATAACACTGAATAGTGGTCCTGGTAGCAACTGAATGATCACTCACACGTGCGCGCACACACACACACACACACACACACACACACACACACATTCAGATAGTGTGCTCAGAGGAAATACAGGATTTGCAGTGCAGCCCTTGCCAGTCAACCAGCACTAAGGCACAGAAAGACCATGCCTGACTCACAACGAATCTATCTATCTATCTATCTATCTATCTATCTATTTCTAAATGTCTATCAACATGATTTTTGTGCACTTAACTGATGATTTGATGATTTACAGAACCATGTTGCGTTAACTCCCTGCTGACCTTTAACAGGATTGGTTGCCAGTGGATGTGTCACTAACTCATCTATAGCCAGAACAGGGCAAGACAGTAAGATAGCCAGCTGCTGTGTGCATAGGTCTCCATGTTCCCCCCTCCCTTATAACTTTTTTCCACAACCCTTTCAATGCTCCTCCTTTCCTCAGTGTTCCTTCTCTTGCACCCGTTCCTCCCTCTCTCTGGCCTCCAGATGAGTTCGTGCAGCAGTCGTGCCTTGACCATCCTGTCCACGGTGTTCGGCGCCTGTGGGCTACTGCTGGTGGGGGTGGCCGTGTCCACTGACTACTGGCTGATCATGGTGGAGGGCATTATCCTGCAGCAGAACCAGAGCATGGAGGTCAAGATGGCGCTACACTCAGGCCTCTGGAGGGTCTGCTTCGTGGCTGGTAGGAAGATCTGCAATGTAGGCATGTACTAAGCAGTATACCAGAATAATGGTGTGTGCATGTGCACACACAAACACATTGGAATATTCATGAGAGCAAATGAATTTAGACTGTGGCATGTGCGAACAATGCTAAGAGAGATGCTGACATAAGTAAACATCTTCACCTAGACACACACAAATACAGAGGGAAGGAGAGAGAGAGCAAGAAGGGAAGAGCAGGGTGGAACAGAGCGTGTAGCCTCTAGGATCATTGCTGTCACAAAATATGAATGTTACCTGTGTACAGGACAGCAGAGACCCACACACTATTTTTTTTTCTTTTACACATCACTGACTTTGATCCTAAAAGCAATGTTCAACATCTTCCATTTTCTGTCTTCCCTCTCAGGATCAGAAAACGGCAGGTGTGTAGCATCGGAGTATTTCACTGAGCCTGATATTGAGATCACCACTGAAAACACAGCAAACATTCTCAGTGAGTATAACACAGCCCACTGAAATAACACATGGTCATATTGGGTTATGAATAACTGGCGAGTCCCCCTGCTGATTGATTGTAGGTACTGAAACATGAAGGCATGATTAGATGCTCATATGTTCACTGAACATATGAGCATTACATAGCTATGCCTTTGGGCTTATGTGTTCCTTGCCTGAGGAACTCATCATGCACAACATACACTTTACCAGTTGTTTACTAAAATAGATCTAAGTCTATGTGAAGGATTTTATTCCTAAACACTACGTACCCATTTTCAAGGAGGGGGAATGCTGCGTGTAATTCCCCCATCAGTATTTCAAAGATTATATTATCCTCAAAAGAAAAAAAAACGGACTCTTAATTTTAATAGCATTGTGCCATACTTTCATGGCAGAAATAAATTTATCAGACTGGCCATATTTTTTTCAAGTGGTGGATAACTCATTTTCTAATAAAACTCATTATATAAAATGCAAGATTATGGGCGCATCAGAGTTTTCCCTGTGAGGCTATTCAAGCAGCAGTGAATATTCAATGTGCTAGGGACCCAGCCGTGCAGCCATCGCAAATGCTACAAAATGAGATGTACAGACAGTGTTATGCTGGCAGCATAATACTGTGCTGAAAGTCAGTGTGTTTTTCCTGTAATCTAACCAATGTACAAATACTTTGCACGATGTTGTTGTTGTTTATTAGTAACATTTTGGAGTATAATATCCTGTCTCCATGGTAATAAAACAGAAAGTAAACAATTCACCAAGTAAATCCAGTTGAGATCTTGCCACACTTTGAGACAAACACACCATTGCAGGAGGGGAATACAGTTCCTCATCTCCCCGTTTGGTGCAGTGGTAGTAATTTCAAGGCTATAATTCATAATTGGGCACATATTGCATATTTCATTGTCTAATAGGCCTGCACTTTGAAAGTATTTTTAAGGAACAGGCCAAAATTCTTGGACCTTTTTTTTTAACAGTTTAGAGAACTATGCTATCAGGTTTGTCCAACTCTGTACCCTCTTCCTCTGTAGAGATGGTGCGTACAGCCACACCCTTCCCGATGGTGTCACTGCTCTTTGTCTTCACGGCCTTCGTCATCAGTAACATCGGACACATCCAGCCCCAGCGCACCATCCTCGCCTTTGTCTCGGGCATCTTCTTCATCCTCTCAGGTGGGAGCCATTACTCATGTCCTGCTGTCATTGTTCCTTCATTCTGTGATTGATTACCGCCGCCTGCTGTGTCCTGTGTCACACCAAGAGACACTCCATCAGTGCTCTATTTTTAGTGCATGATGCAAGTGCGTAGAGTGTCACCAGAAAAGATGACTTGATTGGTTATAAAGACTCCTGCAGGGAGATCTTTGCACTTAGCAGTGATTTGGAGTAAAACCATCTCCATATTTAGAATCAGCCTCTCCTCAGATTGACATGGGTAAAAACTGAGCTGGGGAGTATAATTAGGATTTATGACAAACCTCAACTTGTGCGTGCAGTAGTTTCCGTGCCTCATAAAGGAGCTCTTCAGCAGCATTTTCTGCATCAGTGTAGTTGACCTCCTTGAACAGCAGGTGGCTCTAATGGACTCATTTATTGCACTCAGCGAGGGCTAAGGACTGTTTACGGCAAATTAGAGCTCATGTTCACTGAAGTCTGTTTCACTTTACATGTTTGTGAAGGAAGTGGCAGCAGTACAATGCCCAGAGAGGCATCAAACAGAGTCTGCTGTGACAACACCAACACCCTAGCAGGGGTTTTGCTGATAAAGGGCTTCAAAATAATGGTGGTTATGTAATGGGGAGTTATGTAATGTTTATAGCCTGTGCTAGAAGTGTCGCAGTGTTTCACTTTATGAGGTATTTTGATAATAGGGTGATAAATGGGGCAAGTGTATCGAATTGCTGTTCAGCGGTTAAATATTCTGCTGCACTAAGCCTCCCTCTCTCTGAAACCTCCCTCCCACCCTCTCCATCCTTCTCCTTCCTCCTCACCTCTCCCTCCGTTCATCCTCCTGCCTCCCTCTGCTCTTGTTCATGCAGCATCTCTATTGTCTTCACTGTTTCTGTTTCTCCCTCTTCTCAGTCACTCTCTCCCCCTCCCCATTCCTACTCCCACCTTCATTCAGAGTATTTTCTTTCACTATTCTGAGTCATTGTGGCTGCAGTACTGTGTGTTGACTATTGAGTGATCTGAGCCTCCTCCGCTACCATCACTGACATGGTGGGTTGGTAAATATTGTAGTCAGGGTCAGGGACGGAGTTAAAGACAGAGATGAGTTGATGGAAAAAAACACTCAGTCACTCAATTTTACAGCATGCAGCCACAGATGTTCCAGCTCAGCTATAGGCTGCTCTCTTTCTCACCTTGTCTGTTTTGACTTTGTGACTTTGTGACTTGCACACCCACGCTGACACACACATACAAAGGCGTAGAAACATACACAGGCATCTGGGACACACATGTAAAAGCACAAACACGCTCTGCTTCTTTGCTAATAGAACAGACACTTTAGTATATGGAACACTTGGTGAATTGAATTTTTTTTCAATGGAGCATTCCCTTTATAATGGAACACTCCCTTTGTTGAGGAAATACTCATTTTGATTGATGGGACATTCTATTTGGCTTGCTTTATTGATGGAACTCTGTCTTTATTGGATGAATGGAACTCTCCCTTTATTGATTGAATATGCTGCCTTTGTTGTTTGTATACATTTAATTCATGGAATGCTCTTTATGTTGAAGAGACGCTTCCTTTGCTGATCGACTACTGCCTGGTGTTAAGGTCAAGTTCATTACCTCCACCAGCAGAGTTCGATGAGGTTGATATTTTCACACCATTCCATTTTTGTTTGTTTGTTTGTTTGCTAAACAGGATATCTGTAAAAGTAAAATATCTGTAAAAGATTTGCATGAAACTTTGTGGAAAGGTTGGTCATGTGGCAAGAAGAACTGATTAGCTTTTCACACCGATCGGCTGAACGGGTGTGTGGCAGCGGGTGCGATTAACTTCTGGTGCACATCCAACATGTTGAACTGGCATATCTTGAACATTGCATAGTGTCGGCAGAGGTATGCACTCCACTGAGTGCTTTCTAGTTAAGATAAAGATGTACTCTCACCGCATGACTGACAGCAGCATGGTTTCCACATTTTCAGTGCTTCTAAATCTTACATCGACAACAGCTTCTCCGACCCGACGTTTATATGTAAAGGGGATAACAGTTTCACAGCTTGGAGTGTGTTTTAATTTTACAGTGCATGAAGCTAGAAATACACTGATTTAAGTGCACCTTGGTTTCATATTCATACAGAGTGCAGCTTTCTTTGAATACTGATTCCACGTCGACCATATGTTGTGTCTCATGCATTTCTTATTTTCTCAGCCAGGATAGCAGGCATGTGGGCATTTGCTGGAAAGAGATGGGTTTTAATGTTGTATGTGTGGCATCTCTCTGAGGAGGTCGTCCTCTGTTTTGAAAGCCAAGTCTTGTTTTCCATAGGGGCGTCCTACTGAGTACTTACTGCAGACCTTCAACGCAACAGATTTTTCACAGCATGCTGCATTTTGCTCGCACAAAATGACCTTAAAAACGGTGCAAGACACTTTAACAACACTCCTCCTTTTCACTGTCTATACCCCTTGCTCAAGATATCTTACTTTTTCAATCTGTGCCTGTAAGCCCCCACCACCACCACTCACCCAGCCACACACACACACACACACACACACACGGCCCTCTGATCTTTCTCCAGTCTCCCTTCATCATTGTTATGGAGGCTGAGTGTCCAGCGTGGTCACTCAGTGTCTCATCTCCTCTGGAGTCAATGTCAACCCCTCTCTCTCTCTCCCTCTCGCTCTCTCTCATCCTCCGCCTCATTGGTGCAGTTGTTAGGATTGTTGTAATGATCTCCGTGCTCACTCTTGTCTCAGTTACTCTTTATATCTGACTCTTTCTTTCTCTGTCTGCCTGTCTCTGTGTCTTTCTCTCTCTCTCTCTCTCTTTCCCTCTCTGTCTCGCTAATGTCACTGCTAATGTGTTATGTGCAGGCCTTAGTCTGGTGGTGGGCCTGGTGCTCTACATCTCCAGTATTAATGATGAGGTGATGAACCGGCCCAGGGAGCCCGAGCAGTTCTTCCACTACCACTATGGCTGGTCCTTCGCCTTCGCTGCCTCTTCCTTCTTACTCAAAGAGGTCAGTCTGGGGTGTTTTATACGGGTATGTATGTGGTAGAGAGGGAGACAGAGAGGGTAAGAGAAAGAGGGGGGCCTTGGGGAGCAGTATATTTTATTCCCAAAGAGCAGAGAGAGCGAGAGCTTTTGTGCCTGCGGAGTGATGTGTATATGCATGGATGTTTTTGTGCACATGCTACACATAGAAAATGCATTTCCATTTCTGTAGAGTGAGTGGTTTTGCCCTGGAGAATCTACCGCATGCGGAATGCAGATACAAGTAATACCAATCTAAACTAAACCACTAAACCACATTTTATTTATAAAACAATAATTAAACACAACTTCACAATTTCTAAATCTATAAAACTGATCATATTTCAGCAGAGTAACAATGTACTGTATTTATGCAAATTGCAAATTATAGAACAACCCTCTACAGCTATGTAGTTCCCTTGTAACACAGTACAGAATAGACTCTATATAATATCTTAATAAAACAGTCTAGATACTCTATATTCATACAAATGACCTGACTTTACACTCTTGGAATTAATGTAGCAACATCAGGTAGAAAACAAACCACCAAATGAATAAATAAGTATTCTTGGGATGAAGCGAGGTGCTAATTGATAGGTTCAGTTGCTGCAGCACTGCAGGGCTTGTTTATGTGTGAATGTGTGCGCCAGTGTGCGCATCCTCGCATGTGTGTAGTGATGTAGCTCCATGTGAATTTCTTCACCCATGTTCCCACCTCCCCTCCCCCTCCTCCTTCTGCCTTTCTCCCATCATCAGCAGTGCTGCTGTAATGTGGTGCAGTGGACAGTTCAGTGTGCGCTAACCTCCTCCTCCTCCTCCTCCCCCTCTCCTCCTCCTCCTCTATCCTCTCCTGCCCTCTACTCTTCACTCCACTTTCCAGCCTCCTCTTGTCTTTATATGTCATTTAGCCATTTTAAAACAAGCTTAAAGAAAGGAGATCCTCCCAGCCGACCCCCATCTCATATAATTCCCAGCAATGCATGGCACGTGTAGATTCTGTCCAACTTCACACCTCTTCCCTATCTTTCACCTCTAATCTTGTTTCCCCATTTCTTCACTTCTCTCTGATGTCTCTCTGCTCTCGCTCTCTCTCTCTTTCTCTCTCTGCTTCAGGGGGCTGGGGTAATGTCAGTCTATCTGTTCATGAAGCGTTACGCAGAGGAGGAGATGTACCGCCCCCACCCTGCCCTCTACCGCCCCCGCCTGTCAGAGAGCAGCGACTACAGTGGTCAGTTTCTCCACCCAGAGTCCTCCTGGCCTCCCCCAAATAGAGGCCGCAGCGCCTCCGAAGCCTCCAGCGACATCTCCATCCAGCTCAACCAGACGCCCCCGGCACCTCCCAAAAGCAACCTCCAGGCGGGCGGCCAGGCCGGGAGCATGGGAGGCCCACCCTCCGGCTCCTCTTCTGGAGCGAGCTACCAAATGCCCCCACAGTCGGCTGCCTACCCCTCCACACACACCCTGCCCAGGTCACACTCCTCACACCCCCCAGCACAGCCCCTTCCCATGGCCATGCCCCCCTCCCCTGTGCCCCCACCACACTATCATACACACATGCACATGAGCGCCTCCCCCTGTTAGGAAGAGGGAGCAGCGGGGAGGGAGGGAGAGACATTGACTCCCCATAGTCATGTATACATTTAGGTGAGGCTATGAGAATATCAGTGGCTAAATTGGGGGGCAAATGGGAGGGGGAGTGGGGAGGTCAAAAAGAAAAATGTAGCTTTTAACAGAGGAAGGAGGAGGTCTGGAAATTGCGAGAGGTAACATTTTGCAGGAACAGTGATGGAGAGAAAGGAGAGAAAGAGGAAGAGAGGAACAAAATGTGAAATTCAGTTTGACACAGTGGAAGGAGAGAAAAAGTATTTCCTAGAAACTTTCGAGGTTAGGTTGAGTGACAGAGGAGATACAAGGGAGAGCAAGCAAGACAGGGAGAGTGAGGGGCTGCGGTACAACACAAAGATACTGCAGTGCTGCAGGAAATTTGTATGCACTTGGAAATGTACAATGCAAAATGCTGATCACAAAGACTGAGGATGCACATAGTTTTATACATAGATAATACATGAAAATACATGGATTATAAACCTTATTACCAATGGTAATGTGGTAAAATATTATATTACTGTCTTCTCTGAATTTCTTGCATCATCATCCTAATTTCATAAACAATGTCATATTATTATTGATAGGAATAACAAATTATGAATTAACAATAGAGTAATTAAAAAAATAAGAATATTGTATGTGAATGTTGTTATCCTTTATAAAAAAAATAGCAGAAAGAAATGGATGATGGTATGAAATATCATGAGGAGAAATCAATTTTATGTCTTACATATTTGTTTAACATATGAATTTCTATCTTGTTGTACATAAAAATATGCATTTGAGGTCTTCTATAATACTGTTGTAAATTATGAATGAAGCTTTGGCTCCATGTGACCAAGTCAGATCAAGGAAACATCTGACTCACTCTGCTTTGGATTAAGACACTGCAAAAGGGAAAATACAACCAACACCACATTCTCTGGATGCAGTGGAAGCTGTAGCCTGTTTTGAATGCAGAACTGCCCAACATGCAGATGGGAGTCTGATGCCCTCTACTGGCCATTGTCCCGTACTGACCCTGGACCTCAGCCTTGGGCCTAGTGCAATACCTTTCCATGTATCCTTCCTTCCTTCCTTCCTTCCTTACTCACCTGCATTCTGCCTCAGTTGTTGGTGCAAAACAAATGAGATGACATTAGTGATGTTAAGGTGATTTTAAGGAAGGAACAGGAACATGGAGGAATGTTATTTTGAAGTATACAAAACAGGATGAAGGTGAATGCTTTAAATACTAGTTAATTGTATTTTTAAAGCATCTTAGCTGTTTTTTTTTTATCTCTAGTAAGCTCATGTGATTATTACATTTGCACTTACTGCTTAAAAGACAATACTAGTTCTTTTGACATGTGGGTCCTTAGTCAGTCTTGACACAGTACGTATTTTTGTCATGAAAGTTGAAGAAAATGCCATGCTATCCTCTAAGGTGTTGCTGTGATTTAGTGTAGCAGGTGAGGCTCCTCCTCCCAAGCTGTGTTATGAGCTGATGTAGGAACTTTTGAGTGATGCCATGTTTATGTGTGCTCTTGGGGTATATGCATATTTACAGATAAGCCTGAAACTTAAATGTTGTGATGAACTTGCTGAAAATTGTTTTGACGGGCTGCAGTATGGGCCAGCGTAAGACCTTCGGAGTCACATTTGGCATGGTTTAATCGCATTTTCTCCAACGCTTGTGTGTTTTGGTGGTGTATAAGGTATATTTTCAGATACTCTGGAAGTTTCTTGCTGTAATCAATTGGCAGAAAGGTCGTCCAAAATGTATCAGCGACGCAGTACAGTAAAAGGAAGTATTAACTATTTTCAAGACAAGAATGACAAAGGACCTGCATGTCAAAAAACATAGTAATATAGTTTTGTTTGTTTTCTAAAGGCACATCTTGCTTGGAGATATGCCAACATGATAGATTTGCACTGAGGGTAAAAGCACAGTGTTATTATGTCATGGCTGGTTTTCATGAACACTGTGATGCCGGGAAGAGGGAGAAACACTGATGACCTGCAGAGGATGAGGGGGTGGAAATGACAACGATTTACATGTGAGGGCATAAAATGAGACCTTGGAGACATTGTTTTTAGCCTTTATGCAGGGAAGGGTTTTGCATGTGGATTTTCAACACTGCCCTGATTTTTACTCATACAGTTACACACATTCACACCGAGGAGCTGCTTGTGCAACCGCAGCGCTCTATTGTTGACTGCTACTGTTACAGTTAGAGGTTAAGTGCCTTGCTGAATGGCATCTTGGCAGAAACTGTTGAAGGAGGCTGAAGTATTTCCATTACTAGATTTTCTTGGCCAGTAAAGAGCTGCAAATGTTTCAGCCAGAAGACCTCATCTCTAATATCAAGACTACTGCAAGCCTCATTTTGACTGATTGGGATTCCTTCTGTTTTCTTTTTTCCCTCCACCCACCATTTCTCATTTTTAATAGCTTGACCCATTTGATTATTCAGGAGACTGCGATCAGAGCTGTTGCCTCTTCTTGTGGCAGTTCTACCTTTTTCATCTCTGTACATCTTTGTTTTTCCCTCTGTACCCCCAGCCTACTTTTTTTGTCTCTCTGTGATTACATAAAACGGTGTACCTGAGCTTATTTCTGCATACAACCAAGTCTTCTCACACATGACCATCTTTGTAAAAAAAAAAAAAAGAAAGAAAAATCATGTGTGAAAAAACAAAAGCACATATGCTTCTCAGTGCTTCAATGGAATTTATGCCGTATAATCTTGAGTTACATAATTCAGTACCAGTTGTGATAAGATCACTGTTCTTGGGAGTGTCAACATCTGTCATTCACTTTCCTCTGCTATATGATAATAAAACTTTTAAAATGGGTTAATTTCACCCTGCGTCCCCCATGGTTCGCTGTCTTGCTTCTCCATGTTGGCATCTGCGTATAAATTTTGTGGCTATAAGTTTCACAGTTGGTCAGTTCATTTAAAACTCATTCAATTCAACAAGCAGATTTGGATTAACATTCCCTTTACTAATGATTGCCAGTCAATAATCAATAATTTCATTTGAACTGTAGTTATAATGCATTCTTTGAAGTGACTAAAATTAAGGTAAACTGACAACAGTGCTGGTGTCTGTGACATGTCCGATGGGCACTGAACTTAATATGACAAACACGCTGTACTTGTCTGCTGCAAAACACCAGACTTAGAGCTTTCAATTGCACACACACTGCAGTGCAGTGAACCACTGGGTTTTAACTAGGCTCCCTCCTCAGTCACGGCAAGCCACCACAGCCCAAGGGCAACAATTGATCAGTATGTGTGTACATGCATGTGCCTATCTGTGTTTGTCTGTGTAAGGGTTAATAATAATCATAAACAACCTAAAACTGAAACACAGCATGAAAAACATGAACAGTAAGACCTTTTTTAAAAAAAAAAATAAAGCAATGAGAGTGGAGCCATGATCTTTTTGTCCAAAATGTAGGCTGTGTAAGATAAAGAAGTTTCAGTCTTGTGATCAAGGTCAAAATGAGAGTTGAATGAAGGGGAAATGAACACACACAGTTAGTGTAAGTCATTCTGAGCGGCCTACTTCTTTAACTGTGCAAACCTAAGCATTTCTGATTGACATCTAAAATGTCTATTTTGTGCACAAGATTGGCAAAATTCAGTAAAGCAAACAAATGACTGAATGAATAAATAAAATTAATTGAGATACTAAATACAAAGTGAAATTAAACTTATTTGTTGCACTAATCAAAAACTACCAACCCCATCTGAAAACTAACCTAATTTGGAATTAAATACAGGATAAAAGGTAAAATGAAGGTAAAATAACAACTGCAAATGAAATGCGAGGGGGGTGCATGGAGGAGAGAGAGAGAGAGAGGGAGTGAGGGAGAGAGAGAGAGAGAGAGAGAGAGAGAGAGAGAGAGAGAGAGAGAGATGTCAAATTATGGACCCAAACATCCACAGGTCAATAAAATTAGAAAGCATGTGCGCTCTGCTGTCTGTGTGCGGCTCCCCTGATAAATGAAGCATGGCCGCTGCTGTAGACAATTGAGATTAGATTGTGACTTGTGGTTGTACGGCCACTTTTCTGTAATAATGTGCATTTCAGTGTGTTGTGCAGACCTGTGTGTGTGTGTAATTGCTTCTCTCTCTCTCTCTCTCTCTCTCTCTCTCTCTCTCTCTCTCTCTCTCTCTCTCTCTCTCTCTATCGAGTTTGTATGTGTGTCTGCACGCGCTTAAGTGTGCACGTGTGTGTATCTGCCTGTGTGTGTGTGTGTGTGTGTGTGTGTGTGTGTGTGTGTGTGTGTGTGTGTGTGTGTGTGTGTGTGCGTGTGCATGCGTGCGTGGGTGTGTTTGTGTGTGCGTGTGTATCTGTGCGCGCGCGTGTGTGTAGCAGCATGGGCTGAGTGGATCTCTCTTTTCACCATCACCATTACTGCATGAAAGACCTGTCACTCTGTATTAGCTCTCTTCAGCTCTCCCGCTCCCTTTTCTCTCCCTCTGTGTGTGTGTGTGTGTGTGTGAGAGAGAGAGAGATCGAGAGAGAGAGAGAGAGAGAGAGAGAGAGAGAGAGAGAGAGAGAGAGGAAGAGATAGAGAGAGAAGGGGGTGAATGGGGCAGCAAAGCCATTTTAAAGCTATTGAAGGTCATTGTCCACTCACTTTTGTGCAACCTAACTGTGTGTGCATGCGACCAGTAACTCAGCCACTGGCTATGTATTTTTATAGATTACAGAATGTCATAATTAGATCTAATGACAGGCATAAATAATAAGATCCCTCAACTTTGAATTTATTTGACGGAATAATCAAAAATAAGATATCTATACCCAGTTATTCAACTCTGCAAAACTGTGCGCGGCATCTGTCTTCTATTGACCTGTGGATATTTGGCTCTATGATTTAATTGATTTAATACACTCTCTCCCTTTCTCCGCACCCCCCACCCCCACCCCTCTGCGGGGCTGCGCTCTTACCGCTCCACACAAACCCTGCATTTCCCAGAACAGCCAGCGTGGCCCTCATCACCACAGAGGGAAATGAGCCGCTCTCCAGTGAAAAAAAATATATATATCTACATCAATACCACACATAACCTGGTCATGGCTAATAGGCTACTTACAGACCGCACACTCGTATGCGCATGGCACATGCTCCAATAAGCACAACCAGACAAATTCCCTCAATGAGAGAAAGGGAGCGAGGGAGGGGTGGGGGGTTAAACCTCTGCAGGGGAGCCGTGTTAAAGCGCAACATACACAGTTCAGCCTATTTTGATTGTGATATTATCCATCAGTCCCATCGCTGAGGAGTTTGGTGGGATGCGACAAGTTGCTTGCGTCGGGCTCAGTAGTGTGGGAGAAAAGGATCGAGGAGCAGACAGAGCAAACGAGCGCTCGCCCAACCGGATGGGAGGGGGAGACGCATTCTCACCGAGTACACACACAAGCATCGGCCACATCCACTGTAGACAAATCCGTGTTCAGTGACGTGTTTTGTATTAGCCCTTTTTTCATATCTGTTAAGCCTTTTCATCACGGGGCTGAACTACATTTAACGAAGATTTACAAAATTCCAGCCTGATGCACGTTTCTTATTTTTGCCATTTCTAATCACTCCCGCCTATTTCTTGTTTCTTTTTTTTTTCTCTCGATAGACCCGTTATTTAGCCTATCTACCGTCCACCCCCTCTCTCTTTTCCTCCTCATCTTTTCTTCTTGGGAGTGCGACGCGCTACGAATCTGAAATAATAAGCCTGCAGGTAAGAGCTCTTTACAAGATTTGTCTAATGCCTTGTGTTACACTGTGTCACAGTTGTTTTGGACACTGGATAGTGGATTACGATTTCTTCAGTGTAATTTACTCGCCACATTGATTTGTTTCACGTTGTCCGCAACTTAGCCCACTGACACTGACTGTGTTGACTACGGAATTTTGGAAGAAGAAGAAGAAATAAATAAATAAATGATGCTCGTACACTTCTTAGCTCGTTAATTAAACGTTGAATGTCAATTTTCCCACCTATTTGTGCGGGCCTATAATTAGCGACGGTAATGTCCATTATGCAAATGAAATCCCTTATAATAGCTCGTTTGAGCCCCTGCCTGCATCAGCACCGCAGGTGTGGGACTAAAATATCTATCGTAGTTGGTGAGATAGCCAGCTAGTTATCAGAGAACCGGGAGTTATTTCATCATGTGTCTTAATGTGTGTTTTTTTTGTCCCAGTCCACTGAGTTTCTCGCATGCCCTGAGCCGGTCGCTTGATGCTAGGCGTCCATTTTCCGCCGTGTAGCCTATGCAGGCAGGGTGATGTGTGTAGCCTACTCTATTAATGAATGCACTGCAGTCCGCATCGCTATATTTCAGCTTTGCACGCTCTCAGCCCTGTCGAAATCCCATGTAGCATTGAGTTCGCATGTGTCTAGTCACCAGTGTGCAGAGCATCAGCTGCCTTCTCGTGGCATGCCTTACAGTGCAGGGCCAGCATCTTAGCTTCATGTTGGACTTGGACCACATCATGTTACCTGATTGTTTTTGTGAGAGACCCATTTGCTCTCAGCCCCTCTGTCTCCTCTTCCCTGGCCAACCTGTGCTCTGTGTTCTCACAGATCTAGAGGCAACATCACCAAACATCTGGCACCCTTTCAATCATTCATTTTTCACCACAGCTTGGATCACATCTGGGCTAAGAGATGGAATACAGTGCTGGAAAGGAATTGCTATATGAGTGTGCACTGCACCATCCACGACTTATTGTATGATTATTAGATGTGACATAACCTAATATGTCAGTCCTCGCCATAAGTGATCACTTGCTGGTCTGGTGGACAGTAGCACATGCCTCTCCCGGCTGAGCTGAGCTCTTGATTTAGGGGCTGTGTCTCTTGGGTTAGAGCATTAGCTTTTTTTTCTACAAAGCCAACACAAGCAGCCATCAGTGCCCTGTTTTGGTCCTCAGGTTTTAAGACAGATCAGACTTGATACTGCCTTGATGTGGGCAATATCATGCAGACAAAGCTGAGTCTTTTGACTAAAGAGCACTGAAAATAACTACTCACTTATTAGAAAAGCGCTTTTGTCACAGCTTATGCAGTGGGTGTTGATAGCTACATAAATAGTCATTTTGTGTATATCTGAAAGCAATTATGTGTAATTATTGGTAATTAAAAATTATGGATGGAATCTTAGTTGCACAAGGCAGGGACTCTATAATAATTAAGCAGATGCATCTAGCTACATGTGCAGTTCATAGAAATCAATGATGTGTCTCCATAGTTTAGTGTAAGATTATGACCAATGACAGGATGAATTTCTACAGTGACAATACAAATTATAAGCTACATGCTTCCACATGACCTTAAATGGCACTATAGATGACTGTGTTCAGCAATACATTTCCCAGATGAGGAAGAGAAAGTGTAATTGTTCCTGACATAGGTTAATAAGAGACCCTGCTGCCATCATATCTCTATCACCCATCAGTGATCAGTGAATCCCTTGCCGAGGTGTGGTGGGCCTCACCGTCTGTTTGGCACGCCCCCTCAGTCCTTCTGCCTCCCATGTGGTAACATGTCTGTGTGTGCTGTGTGTGTGTGTGTGTGGCCTTGATTGTTTTCTCTGTGGATTTTGGATTACTTTCAAAATGCCTCAGCCAACTCTAAGATCTGCTGTTTACACTGTAAGGTGATTCATTGCAGTCAATACTGGTGTGTGTAGCCCACACAGACTCTAGTTGTTGTCTAGCTGTGGCCAAACCATAATCAGCTAATGCACGAATGACCCAGAACAATCGCAAGGAATATCTGTGACTTTTGAACATTTCCGCTTGTTTTACATTTTGATTCCATTCCTTTTGTCTTGTTATTTCACTCTAATTTCAGTGTTGGTTGGGTGGTCAGGTACGTCACTCTCTCACTCACTCTCTTCCTCTCTCTCTTTCTCTTTCTTGCTCCCTGTGAGGAGAATCAGTTCTGCAATGATCATCACATCTGTCATGTAGCAATTGTTCAGTGGATCAATGCCTTTGTTGCATTGTTGTCTCTTGTGATGGTCCAAAGCCTCGCAATCTTCCTTTCTCTCTGAAGACGGGCTCAGGAGGAAACCCAGCACTGCGTGAGAGCCACAGCGAATTCCTTGCATGTTAAAAATAAGAGCTGGAATTATCACAGGGTCCCATCACAAATTTAAAGGACCAAACAGTTGTGACCAAAATACCACCGTTCATTTGCATAGCTGTTAATCTCCGTCCTCTGAATACATCTCTGCCGCCCCGTTGCCCCTCAAAAACTGCCTGTACATTTTCTCTACATGATAGTTAAAATGATTCTGATCCTGGTGCCTAAATATCAAATGCAGCCAATAAATATAGGAATTAAAAAATGCTGATTGTGCTGATTCAGTGTAGAGCATTATTTATCTCAAAACTTTTATCCAAAGCTTTCTAGTTGACTCCTATCTTGATTGCCTTGACCCGTGCATCAATTAACCTGCAGCTTTGGTGTTTTGAGTGCTTTGCGTCAGTCAGCTGAGCCTTTGTTGGGGGCAGGGTTAAGTGCCTGGGTTTAAACCATATTGTGTTCATGATATATGCCAACCTGTCTGTGTAGAGGCGTGGAGCGTAAACACACAACAGACACAGCATCAGCAACAGTCTGAGAGGCAAGCATGTTCACTGGGCTGGAGGCGCACAACAAGAGGCCTGTGAACAAAGGCCACTGATCACAAAAGGGAGTGTATATGCTCTCTCTCTCTCTCTCTCTCTCTCTCTCTCTCTCTCTCTCTCTCTCTCTCTCTCTCTCTCTCTCTCTCCCTCTCTCTGTGTGTGTCTAGGTGTGGGTGTGTTTTTGTGTGTAGGCCTCGGCCGTGTATATTAAAACAGTAAAGTTACCAGACAGAACTTCAGCAGTGTGTTTTATCCTTTTTCCTTGGATCTCTGTGAACAAGTCCATCAGCACAGCTCCATCCTGAGCTCTGCGGCTCAAATTGGAGTAAGTTGCATCTGGTCCAGCAAACTGCCTCTTACAACATACACCAAATGAGCTGGGCGTATTGGTTTAAAAAAGTTAACCTATGAGTGAACGATGACGAGAATCATGGCGATGAGATAGACCAATACTATGTGTTTCTCCAGAATTAAGACTGAACTTCTACAATAACTGCATTTTCTTAGATTTGCAAGGTTAAACTCTGGACTGGGCGGAAGCAAAAGTGCATTCAAGGTAAAGTAGGCTTTCATCAGTCATACATCAGGATAAATTCCTGACATTGGGCATATTTCTGCATTAAAAACATTAATTCTATAAAAAAAAAATATATAGTTTATTTTTCCCTTAATCTTACATTAGCACTACGGTCAGAGACTACCTTTCTCTGTGAGCTTGTGTGTGCATGTGCACGCATTCACATGTGCATGCTTGCATGTGTGCGTGTGTTTGAGCATATGTTCATGGTTCATAGGCGTCAGGTCATCCAGAGACACTTTATTTTGGGAGCCTCTTAGACCAAGGTGTTACTGTCACTAGCTCCCCGGGCCGTTCTGCTCAGACTGGCATGGGCTCGGTCACATGGACTCTGGGGATCTTGGTGGACTGTTTGTGTTGGGTAAACGTGGATTGGCGCTTCGCTGTGAAGTGTCTTGATGACCTATTTTATGATTTTATTCTGTCATCATTTTGACAACTGTGGGGATTTGCGTTTGCATATGCACTTGCACGCCAGGGGTTTGTTTTGCATGTCGATGTCTTTGTGTGCACCTGTGTGTGTATTTGTTTGTGCTTGCATGCTTGCATGGGAGTTTGTGAGAGAGAGAGTGTAAGCATTTGTGCATATGAGTGTGTGTGTGTATGTGTGTGTGTGTATGTGTGTGGCAGCTGTGTAAACTCAGCATTGTGCTCAGGTGTGTAGCTTTATCTCTCATAATTAAGACGAGAAATTACCTCAGCTATGTAATGTTTCTGCACTGAACATTCAGGTATGTCGTCTATTGTTGGTTGCTGACATGAAATACCCCGAATTGAAAATAGTGCTTTTATTTTTAGAACTGTCATCATAAGCAGGCCCACTGATCAAGCAATAAGTAGTAGCGCATGTCATTTTCACTCACTACAATCCTGACGTTTGTTTATTTGGAGGCCAGACATGTTCCCTCTCACGGACATGCAAGAAAAACATCAGTGTATGCAAAAATCTGTTGTTGCTCTCGGATGGATTCATGTATGGTGTATTTATGCTGAAAATACTCCCATATGCCCACACAGGGCTATTGCTTTTCACGTGTGTGGAAAAAGTTATTAAAGATGTCATCATTTATTCAGCAAGCAGTTTGGTAGTTGATTTATGCAATGAATAGCTAATGGAGCAGCTGCTACGAAATCCAAATCTCCTGTGTGATTTATGGCTGCATCATTGGAGCAGCAAATCATTGGCTGCGTTTATGTTGCATATGAGCTAAGGTATTCTGTAGTGACGGAAATGAGTCATGCTGCTAGGTCTGGATGCATCTGAAGCCATCTGACATGTGAGGGCCTGGTCCCACAACAGGCGCTGTAGCTTACACAGCCAGTTCATCCTACAGAAGCTAATTGGCCTCTGGCTAGCCCAGAGTCCTCCTGAGCGTCG
The DNA here is from genome assembly GCF_902150065.1 of Myripristis murdjan. NCBI lineage: Eukaryota > Metazoa > Chordata > Actinopteri > Holocentriformes > Holocentridae > Myripristis > Myripristis murdjan. The sequence goes on from NC_043995.1 coordinate 20,701,246, forward strand.
CAAACATAAAAGCGTCACTATAAGGATAAGTTACCTTCGGGACGCTCAGCATTACGGGCTTTTCTCTGACAGGCAAACTTCTAATTACATTGTTCAAATCCATCTGCATTTCAAATCAGAAATGACCTCAAAATCTCTCACCCAGTCATGCCAAAACTGTTGCCATTAATCAAATTCATTTAGTTAAGTTCTCGCAGTTTCTTTTTTTTTCTTCTCACCCTCTTGTTCTTTCACGCTCTCCTGCTCACATTCCCCTCTTTCTTAATTATTGGAGGAAAATAGAAATTATAGATAATTAAATGACAATTATGATCCCACACACAGGGGAGTTTGAGCTGAGGGGAATAACTCAGTAGGTTATTGTTAAGGTCATTCATTAAATACTGGAGTCAAAGAGCCAGCATACACACACACACATGCACACACACATACACACGCATGCACACTCGTTAGATATGGAGTTTTTTGGCTGTGGAAATAGCATAATCCTTTCCAGAGATGTAACTTCCTCTAGGGAAGGCAGTATGTTGATAGGGTGGGAAGGTCATACTATACACACATAGACACACACACACACACAGACACACATACACGCATGCACAGGCGCATTCACATGCTTGCTTGCACAAATGTACCCATAACGTATACATAAACCACATTGCGGTGTTGTCATTTGACAGTTTACATAATAAAGAGCCTGAATGCAGAGATATGAGGCTAACTGTCTAACTGAGGAGAGCTGAGGGGAACATTACTGGGATTCAATAAGATTGGACTAGACCCATCCTCAGATGCATTGGAGAGGAAATCTGCACACACATAGAAACATGGACACACACAAAAACACACTCACTCTCTCTCTTTCTCTCTCTCTCTTTTTCTCTCTCTCTCTCTCCCTCTCTTCATCCTCCATCTCTCCCTCTAAGGCAGCTCTGTTTTGGGTCTCACAATGCAAACAGGATGTAACCTATTTTGATCACGGTGCCATATTGCATCATCAAATATTAACAGACCTAGACCGCATTGCATTATGTCTGCTAAATTATGTTTGTAAAATGATGTGTTTTACTTTACCAATCCTCTCTCTGTGTCATCTATTGAGTGAGAAACACTGGCACAGAGGTTACTTCTCAATCTCTCCTCTGATGGTGTGTCATCCCTATTCATGTGTATTTGCGATCGTCTCTGTGTGTGTGTGTGTGTGTGTGTGTGTGTGTGTGTTTGTGTCTCTGGGAGCATCTGTGTCGCAGTGGTCACACACATATCTATTGATAGAGCATTAGCGCACTGGTCTGTCGCTCTGTGTCTTTCAGAGTCAACATTGACGGCAGTGACTTGAAATATTCCCCCTTTTTCTGTCCCTTTTCCTATCTCTGTTAGCTGCTCTCTCTCTCTCCCTCTCTCTCTCTCTCTCTCTCTCTCTCTCTCTCCCTCTCTCTCCCTCTATCTCTCTCGCCTGCCCCTCTCTCTTTCCCCCCTCGCTCTATGCTGATCCAGACTTTGGAATTCAATGTTGCTATGGTAACAATGCCGGGTTGGTCCTCGCTGCCTCCCCCTCTTGCTCCTCTTATTCAGACTAGATGCAGTGCAACTCGCTCTGGAGTCATTCTGTTTTTAGTCTTTAATTCTGTCACTACTATAATTACTCTACTCTGTTTTAGCGCTGTAGTCGTGTGTTGCTGCAAGGTTAAAATGCAGCACCTGCAACATACAGTGTTCGACGGAGATTAAACTTTTAATTACACTGTTTGATCTCTTCGGGATGAGCCATTTTGAATATATGGCTTTGATATTTTACCGTGTTCACACATACCGTCTGCAAATGTGTGGTCTGACCTACTGATTTCTAAACCAAAGCATTGCCGTTCAAAAATACATGCACGGAAATTGAGTGAAGTACTAATTGTCCCCGTCTTTCTTTTACTCTGTTGTAGCGACCATGTCCTCTCGGGTGCAGGCTCTCTGCTAACACAGGACGGAGAGAGAGGCCGCCGTCCAAACCACAACCTCCACCACCACAGCTTTCCAGTGAGAGACAGAGAGAGTGAGAGAGAAAGAGACAGAGGCAAAAAAAAAAAGTGAGGACGAGTGCAAGAAGGAGAGGGGGGAGAGAGTGAAAACAGTCGATGGATGCTGTCCGGATTGAGGGGACAGCACATTCTTCACTAACGAGGAAAAGAAAGATTTCAAAATTGAGTCGAAGGATAGAAACTCGCCGTCAGGTAAGTCTGAACTGAAGCATGAGCATCACACCTTGCGCTGGCTGTGCTGTGGAAACGGGGAGAGCTCTGCTGCTGCATCTTCTGTCAGTGTCAGCGGTGTCAGTGTGAAGGGGAAACCTCGTGTTGAAAGCGGGAGGGAACATGAAGTTTACTGTGGCATCTGTATTCTGCTGAAGAAACTTTGTAGTAACGCAAACGCAAATGGGTAGATGTGATGAGCTGCGACTGAGTGTGTGTGTGTGTGTGCCTCTTTGTGTGCATGTTGGTGCATCTGTGTTAAAAGTTACTTTTCAGCTATGGATGGGTGATATGTCTATAATAACTATTTTGTGATAGGACACTAGATCTCATCTTGGATTTTTGATATTGCAATAAGCTTTCCTGGTTTTAAAGGCTGTATTACGGTACATGGATGTATTTTTCAAAACGTATTAGACTGTTGTAGCTGTGTTATTCCACATTCCACATTATTTTCTCATTACTAATGTTTATCAAAAATCTCTTTTGTGTAAATACCTTAAGAAAGCACAATATCGATGTTTGATTTTGTTCATATCGCCCAGCCCTCCATGTGGCTGCCCATTATCCTCCTAATAAGGATATAACAGGTGCAAGGTGATCTTATGTTAAATTTGTTATTAAAGACTACCTTTCCTGTGTGTGTGCGTGTGTATGTGCGTAAGTGTGGTCAGGGTGTATTTGTGCATTCAGCTCCAGCCCTACTGTTTCTGAGGGGGAGAAAGGTGTCAGGGTCATGAATATGGAGTAGAATGAGATTGGGAGGGTGTGTGATCTGTTGTGTTCCACATCAGTTCAGTCTTGTTAAGCGAAGTCAGCAGAGTCATGCAACTCTCCTCCAAGGACACATCGTAGATCCTCGTATGCACCTCCTCCATCACCTGCCCTCTCCTCCTCCTCCTCAGTCTCATCTTTCTCTCTGTCCCTATTCATCTGTACTTTCATCCCTTCTTGCCCCTCATCATCTTTCCCACATTTGGCTTGTCGCTTTTTCAATATTGCACTTATCTGTGCCCATGAATTCACCTCTTCGCCTCTATCTCTCGCTTGTTCTCCCCAAACTCCACAATGAACGCTTGTTTCCCTTCCCTTTTCTCTTTCTCTATACTTTCCTTTGTCTCTGCTTCCTCTCTCCTTTGCACTTTTTGTCCTCACCTTTTTTGCTCTCCTTCCCCTGTTACTTCTCCCTCCTTCCCCTGCTCCTACTCCTCTTCCACCTATCTTTATTTCTTCAGGCATGGTGTGTGAGAAGGGGATCCAGATCCTCCTCACCACCGTGGGGGCATTCGCTGCCTTCGGCCTGATGACGGTGGCGATAGGGACGGACTACTGGCTGTACTCCCGTGCCCTCATCTGCAACAGCACAGCCAACGTCTCCCAAGACGACCCCCATAACAAGGACAAGAAGGACCCTGGGGCGCTCACCCACTCTGGCCTCTGGAGGATATGCTGTTTGGAAGGTAGGGAAGCAATCTTGGGAGACATTTTGGGTCTATGGGTGGGGATTTAGAGGCACTGGGACGCATGCAGGAGCACAGTTGCATTGGTTTAGGGGGCTGTAACTTAAATGAACTGGGAATGTTGATATAGGCCAGTATGGTTACGGTTTTCTTTCTAACTGTAGCTCCAGTTTAGCTCCAGCAAATCTAGTCAGACTAGATTATGCTTGGGATTTGAGGTTGAGCGAGAGGAATGAACCGGAGTGAACCGGAGCTTCTTTGTGCCTGAATGACCCCAACAGTTAGAAGTGTTTTTTTCTGTAGTCATGTTTGTCATGTGTGAAGTAGGAGAGAATGGATGGTAGTTGTTTCCATTTCGCCCTGTGGAATAATTCAGATGGAGCTGCGAGGGTTTTGGGTTAGTGTGACTTGAAGTGTTGCTCAGAGTGGGGTGAGGGGAAGTCGGAAACAGCTGGGCCCTTTGTCTGCTGCTGTGTGCAGAGCAGATGGATTTAGTGATGTACTGTCCACAGCTCATCAGAAACCAGAGGTGGGCACTGTCATCATTTTCTGCACACTGTGATACAGAGATTACAGAGTTTTCACTTTGTTGTCACTGCCGCTCCTTGGCTGGCTGCCTTCTCCATACTAATAAGACCGTACCAGTGATTTTGCATGTTAAGTCTAGTGTATTCAAAGTGTATATTCATCATGTTTCCGGTGATTTTTTCCCAAAGCAAGCAGTGGTATTTAAGAACTCTGATATTATTTTTCGTAGCTTTTATCCAGCCACAAGTTTCAGTATTCCATTGCCGTAAAAAAAAGTCGTTCACATTAGTTCTCCTAAAAGCAGCAGCATTGTTGTGTTTTGATGACTTAAAATTGGGCGGAGTGAAACGGTCTCTCTACTGAAACATAATCGCCAGGGATGTATTTACTTTACACAGCCAATTATCAATTCTGTGGTTGATGAATGGTTGTGATAGAGTTAACCACAGAAGCAAAAGATTACAAGGTGGGTGTTTTGATTATATGTTGTGATTTGCAAAATGGTTTGTTGCAGTGTACGATGTGGGTAAATTGTAGTAAATGGGTCAAACATTCAGAATCACTGGCGTTGTCCTTTATGATGGATGCAACATAATTTTCACATATCACTTGGATTGAAAACATTTGGACTCTCTGTATCTCAAAGCTTTTAAGAATATTTCCTCAATCAACATTCTTTTTTTTAAATTAAATTGTGCTGAGTGGATCGTAATAATAACTCTACTATAATAGCTAGAACCCCACTACTGAAGTTAAGTAGCATTTGCCAAACAGCCTTTCACTTGACATTTGGTCATGATGTAGCTTCTTTTATAAAGATGCAGCAATGCTTGTAATAATAACAATCATTATTAACATCAATGCATCCACATTCCATTCATATTTGTTCAGTGGTTTTACGGTGACAAGCAAACGGTTTTGCATAATTGCAATATAATTACATGATACTCATGCATAACCCTCAGTCAAAATAATCCATTAATCACTGTCTTCGATTCAGACTGCAGTAATTTGATTCAAGTGCTGAAACAAAGGCCTGTGTTCACCCCGCCATCCCTCGACTTCGAATTCTACGTGGCAGAGGCCACGGAAACTGACAGTAGTCATCTCTCAATCTTCAGTTTGTCACTGCGACACAAGCCACTAATTCATTATACATTACACTGCCTGGCTGACACTCAACACTAAGGGCTGGAATCAGCTGAACAGGGAAGCAGCTTTGGCCAAGTGGGTGGTGTGAGCTAGCTATCTCTGCCTCTGGTCACATACAAACTGAGGTAGAGTTTTTCCTGTCGAGGTCGTGTGGTCAGAAAAACCTCCTGGCTCTCCTTATGAAGAATCCACAGCCAATCCTTGGCTTGGTCATTGTACAAAGCTAATTTGTCCTCATCTCTAAGCTTCCTAATAACAAAGCAGCCAATTAGAGATAAGCCCTAGCCCTTGCAGCACTGCTGCAGTACCCACCGCCCCCACCCCATCCACAGCCTCACATCCCCATCTTTCAGTTTCTCGACTCACTACCCCCTCGGTTTTACTCCTCCCAACATTATATTTCATCTTTCACTCTTTTCTCTCCTTCTCGTCCTCCATGTAGGGCCCTCCCTCTCACTCCGTCTTTGTGGTGCAGCAAAGCCGACAGTGTCTTGGCATGGCTTAGAGGTCAAGTATCCTTGATGTCTGTGGAGTATTCAGCCAAGACAGATGCTCAGTAGTCGTGCAGTGATGCAGTGAGGTGTAGGTGGAGTGGAAATGCAGGACATGTTAGCTCTAAAAGATTTATGCCTGCGGGTGGGTGGCACATATTGCTGTGGATAGAGTTTTCTCCTCCTCTATCTGTTCTGCAGGCAAAAGGTGGGGTCACAGTGAATTACCTGTCAGATGGCTATTTGGTTGCTTTTTGTTCATACTTAAAACAAATTTGTGGGCTTGGCACCGAGCAAAGCAGCTAATGGGACCAATTAGCAGAGTTCTACGTTTTGCAATGGGCTTCCTGATAGAACTGCAGTGGATTAGATGCAGCTTGGCATAATGTCTGTTAAGTCATCCAGAGAATAAATGATCAGTCCTCCAGCGAGCTTGTGCTCTTGGAAGTTGGAGGAAATCTTCCTAAAGCACAGGTTCCAGTGGAGTCATGTTTTAGGTCTCAATAAAATGTCTTCAGGAAATATGAGCATCCTGGGTTCTCTCACCTGAAACATGCACACAGTCTGAATTTAAGATGATCACGGTGGCCTCAGTGTTGCTCGGCTGATGAACCCTCCCCTTTGTACCTCCATCTCTTTCTTTACAGACCAACCTGTGGAAATATAAGAGCTGTGAGAAAGAGACCAGCTCACCCCACATCTGTCCGTCTCTCCCTCCGTCTGTGTGTCATCATTCCATCACTCCATCTTTCTCACAATCCATCCATCAGCACCAGTGGTGTGCTGTCATCATCGTGCGTGCGTCCCTCCGTTCCTCTGTCTGTCTGCAATAGAGATGCAAGACCCCGACGGGTAGTTATTTGTCTGCCTGTGTGCTGTGTGTCCACAAACTTACTTATTTACGTGTGTGTGTGTGCGTGTGTGTCTTCTCATGCATGTAACTAACTTGTGTTTCCCAGTAGTGCTGTAAATAACCTTTGTTAGCCTTTCCATTGTCATTGCCAGTAGCTGAAATTGATTTCAGGTCATTATTATAGCAGTTAAGGAGCAACATACACATATAACGTTAATGTAAAAAATGAATCATACACACTTTGGACTCAAAGAAAGATTTTTTTCTAACACGGATATGGCTGTGTTCCAGTGTCAGTCAGTTTGTCCCTGGGAGGATATTTGCAGTTTTTTTCTTCTTAAGGTTTCAAATATGACTGTTTGTCTTTTGTTTCTGTCTGTTTCTTCTCTTCTCCATCTCAGGGGTGAAGAGAGGAGTGTGTTCGCAGATCAACCACTTCCCAGAGGATGCAGACTTTGACCATGATGGGGCAGAGTATGTCCTACGTAAGTCAGTGCCAGCATTATCAAGCGTGTCTGGTGGGAGCGAGGGAAGCGCACACAGGGACGAAGAGAACAGAAGAGAATGGACTTGTGGAGCTGCTGTCCATTATTTTTTAGGCCTGATGTCTTTATTGCTCATTCCTCAAAAGATTGTCTGTGCGTGAATTAAACATGTGACTATGTGAATAGAAAGTCAGGGGAGATGGGTTGCCCTAGTTCACACTCAGTGCCCTGCAGTGATATCTTTCTGTCCTATGATATGGTACATGTGTGCCTGTGCATACATAAAGAAAAGCTGGTGTTCTGTTTACAATGTTGCTGAGGCATTTTGCTGGCATTTAGGTGGCATTTTCCCTCCCGTGGCCTAGTTGTCCTAGATGAGAGAGGAGTGAGTTGTGTGTGTGTGTATGTATGTGTGTGTGTGTGTGCGTGCATGTGCGTGCATGTGTGTGTATCTGTGTCTGTGTCTGTGCGTGCATGGTTGGCAGGCCTCCTGAAAGTATTGAAGGCCACACGGGAAGGGTTTGATTCAATCATGCGCCTGGCACTGAGTAATTAATTTCCTCACCAAGTGTTTGGTGTTTATTTTAATACCCCATCATCCTTTTCTTTGCGTCCATTATTTTGCTCTGTCCTCGTTGCACTGTCCAAACCTTGGTTAAGTAGCATTCTAAATAACTGTTAATGTTTATTTTAATCTGCTTGGAGTGCTGCACCAAATGGGATGGGTTTACTATACTATACTATACTATACTATACTATACTATGAGTGCCTGTGGCATTCGTAGTATTGTTCTGTGCAGTATACCCCACCCACTTGGTACTCCAAGTTGGCTAAAACAAATACCAACAATTATTCACTGATAAATTTTCACCCACTTCGACTCATTTTCTTGCATACTCCTTCTTTTCCCTAATGCTTGTTGTTTAACATTACTGTCTCCTCTGTGTGTGTGTAGGGGTAGTCAGGGCTTCCAACATCTTCCCTATCCTCAGTGCCATCCTGCTGCTGATGGGAGGAATGTGCATTGCTGCTAGTCGTTTCTATAAGAGCAAGAGGAACATCATCCTGGGGGCAGGAATTCTCTTTGTGGCTGCAGGTAACCAGCGAAATCCGCTATGTCTGTGTGTGCGTGTGTGTGTGTGTGTGTGTGTTTACAAGTAGTGGTCTGGACAGCATTAAGTGTTATAGCCTTGTAGCGTGAGTGGACAGTTTTTACTCATTGTTTGTCAGTCTTTGTGTTTACACTAAGCTCTCAGTGTTGGGTGGGCTGGTCCAATTTGTAAGCCTTTTATCACCTTGTTATCTCATGAAGAGTTCTCCTTATTAGGAACCTGTTATGTAACAGGTTACATGAATTTAGACAATCTAACAAGAAAATGTCAGATGACTAGTGCAGCACTGCTTTGATGGTTCCAGGGTAATCAGTCTTGTCTTAACATAATGAAAAGTTGGTTAATGTACAGCTAGCGAATGGTCAGTTAGGTAACTTCTGGAGGGATGACGAGCCGCTATGACAAGCAAGTTACATTAGCATATAGTATGACTAAAAAAAAAAAAAAAAATCAAAATTTCAGGCTGTGAAGGGAAAACTGGACTCTACCAACATAACTCAGTACCCTTCTGATTAATTTAAATAAAAACAGAAAATTTCAGGTCTCCCGTATTTACATTTAATAAACTTTCATTCCAAACAAACCTTTAAGCTGCCATTAAAATAACTGTAAGGTTTCTTGGCTTGCCACACAGTCTCAGGATATCCTACACAGCAAAGAAACCACTTGATGATTCCTTAAAAAATTTCACAAATTGAGAAACTTGCCTGGTATGTGTCCTATGCTTCCTTCTCTAATGAGACAATCCGAGGCACAATATTTCTTAAAATTGTTACCTAACTAAAAAGTTGCCTTACAAATGAGACAGACCCTAACTCCTTTACCTTCATCCCTTTGCCTGTTTTCTTTATTGAGTGTCCTATAAATTGTCATGTAAATCTCACCAATGTGTAATTTGCGTAGACAACTGTATATACTGTATGTCTGTGTTCTCTCAGGTCTGAGTAACATCATTGGTGTGATTGTGTACATCTCGGCTGCACTGGGGGACATCTCTCCTAAGAAGGACGAGGATAAGAAGTGGCAGTACTCCTACGGCTGGTCCTTTTACTTTGGAGGCCTGTCCTTCATCATGGCCGAGATGGTGGGGGTTCTGGCTGTCAACATCTACATCGAGAAGAACAAGGAGCTGCGCTGCCGCTCACGCACCGACATTTTCAAGAGCACCACGCACGCCATGCTCCGCCTGCCCAGCTACCGCTTCCGCCGCCGGTCCCGCTCCTCATCCCGCTCCACCGACCCCTCCCGCTCCCGAGACCCCTCGCCTGTAGGGGGTGGTGGGGGCAAGAACTTCGGCCTGCCCCCCTCAGCGCTCCTCTCCCAGGGCCCCATCTCAGTGTCCACGCTGCCTAACCCACACTCTCGCTCCCACACAGCCCTGGCTGGAGGCGACATCTCCCTCTACACTCTGTCCCGCGACCCCAAACTGGGGGGTTTGCCGCCCATGTACGGAACGGTGGACCGGGCCACACTCTACCAACTCCACAACTGCTTCCCCAAAGATGGGGGCGGAGGGGGAGGGGGAGTGATGATGAGCGGTACACTGCCCTCGCTCAAGTCCCACAACCCTTCAAATTCTTCCAACTCCAACGCGCCGATGCCCAACTCGGTGGGCTCTGGCCCTCCGCCCTTCTCCTCCTCCACAGTAGACAGGGAGCGAGGGATGGGGACTCTGGACAGGCTGAAGGGAGATAGAGAGAGCAACTCTAATACCCTCAATAGGAAGACAACGCCTGTGTAGAGAGAGGGGATGAGAGAGGGAGATGAGGAGGAAGGGAGAGAGAGGGGATGGGTAGCAGCACGAGAGGGAGAACAGGGTGGAGAGAGGAGCACCGAGGTTTATGGTGCATCAGGGTCAGGACAGGATAGAAAGACAGACAGACAGTCGAAATGCTATATCTCTCCCTTCATGTTCACTGTTATAAATAGTCTACTCAATCTCACTGAGAACAAAAAGAAGATGAGTAATAACAGAGTGATAATAACAACAACAATGAACTTTCACAATAAAACTATTTTGATATTTTAATGCGCTAGAAATGATTTATTTTGTTAATGATCAAACGCAATTAACCTTGGGCTATTATGAAAATGTTCCACGTATTTTTTGTGCAATATTACTGCTAATTTAACCAGATAATCATTAATGTAAATTGTTGTTGTGATTATTCTTAGCGTTATTACAAGCTAGCTCTGTTTGCAACACTATAGTTTGGAATGAAAATTTAATTTTCATGATTTTTCACTCTGATTTTAGATCTTGACGACTTTTACTGTGAATCTCTTCCATGCAGAGCCGCTGGAACTGCCAGTGAGCTGTGTAACTGTGTCAAAGTGTCAAGCATGAGTGTGCACAAAATGTGGGAGAATGAGAGGCTGTATATTATTATATTTTTGTCTCCCTAATGAATAATTTAACATTTGATTTTTTAACCGTTTATAACATGAAGTCAGATGTGAATACTGTACATTGTCTTCCAATATTGGTACAGAATGAAATGCAACAATAATGTGAGTGGCTGAGACAACTGACCAACTTCATTGTTACTATGAGTCTGAATTTTCTATGGGCCTCTGTTAGTCTTATTTCCATTCTAATCAGTGTTAACAGTAGTCCTAGTAGCTGTAGTTGTGTTGAAGATGTTTGTTCTTGGGCATTAACAGAAACCTCTGTCTGGAGGATGCAGAGAAAAGAGACATAGAAATACATTTGTACAGAATCAGGTAAAGATTGCTGCCTGAGCAGAAAAACAAACAAACAAACAAAAAAAAAAACTTTCTCATCTTTTCTATGGAGAGTCCCAAAGTGAGTTCTTCAGACATGCAACTCATCATTTTCACAGGCATTGGCAAAAAAAAAAAAAAAAAAAAAAAAAAAAAAAATACACAATATATATAAGTGGGGTAAGAGGGTTTGAAAAAAAAAAAAGGATACATGTACATTGTAATTTACACATACCTATATTTGTAAAGCCTATAGATACTTAATTCGGGACCACTGTTCAAACTGGGTATGCATTTTGGGCAAGGAGGGTTTGGCTGAAGTCTTTTTTTTTTTCTTCTGTTTGGTACAGACTGCCCCTCTCCGACTCCTGTGGGATGGTTCCTCAACCCATCCCGCCTGTCCCCACTCGGGCCCACCTCTGCCTATATTTGGTCACATGATTAGCGTTCCCCCTACTTTGTCATACGATCAATAACAGAATCACCACAGAGATGACTCCTAACCTCCCCAAAGATTCTTCTCACTGTGCTTCCCCTGTGGCCGCTGACTCTTTGAATTTGAACTTTAACCTGTTAAGCTTATGTTGATGAGAATGTACACACAAGTAGACACTCCGCCCCTCTCCTGCACTGATCCAAGTGACTGCAGATCCGGGTCAAACCATGGACACCCTACGACGTTATATGATGAAGAAACAAAACAACCAGACGCTTCCAGATTCTATACATTTTCATTTATTTGATTTCATTTGAGAAAAAGAATAATGTGATAAAACTGCGCACAGATAGCATTTATGTGGGCAATATGAATAGTATGTAGTTGAGAATAGATATATCTAGACAAATGATTATGGTTTATCTAAATGTGTGATAAACTCAAACACTGTATTGCACGAAGTTTATAAAAAAAAAAAAACAATAACAGACATATTCACAGACTGCTGTCTTTTGTTTCTTTTTTGCTGAAAAGCCGCCTGGGTCTCTTTTGAGGTACACAAACACTGGGCATATATATTTTTTTAAGGGATGTGATAGCGCTGCTTGTGATGTCAATATCAGTGTGTCTTGCCAACTACTCACATACACATGGTTCTCCATCAGTGAGAAAACATTGCTCTAGTGGTCACTCAAGGTCTATTGCATCATCTCTGGCATGCCTTGATCGTGGCGCCTGATCTTCACTATCTGACCTGCTTCCAATAATACTTGCAAATATATGGGTGGTGCCAGATGGGTGGTGTTTGCCAAACAGGGACCAAATCACACGGGAAGTATTTGAAAGTCAATGTAGTATACTTTTCTGTTACTGATAACTCATCCAACACCATTAGCATTCTCCTGATGCGCCCATCTGGTACCTCCTGCAGGTTTCTGCAACAAAAACTTTCAGATATTGTTTGACCGCGGTCTGGTCTTTGTTCCCTCAGCCCATTAGGCAGAACTGCCTCCTGACCTCAGGCAGGGGGCAAGAGAGGCCGCAGATGGATGGTCACTGGCAGGATAGTGTGAAAGGAGGAGTCATTTCAGGCCATGTGCCCACCAAGCTGGGTAAATTTTGAAAAGGCTTTTTTGGTGTTCCAGCCACACTACACCACACTTTGCTTTTCAGAGGTATTTTCCCAGAGCCTGCCATCCACTCTGAAACACCCAAAATGCTTTAGCCTGTGCAGTCCCATGACTTTTGCATACTACACTATGGCCTTGATCACATGATAGTCCTGCATCAGTGTTTTCAAAAATTTCTGTTTTCCCCCTCTACACTACAACACCTGACTAGTGTTTTCAAATTCAAACACTTGGGAGACAGTTTACGAAAAACCTCATTCTTGCAGGTCGATGGAAGGCCATAACATTTAAAAAAAAAAATATATGGGTTTTTAGTTGAACAAGCCTTGGTATGGACATGGCATCAGAGTGAGCCCAGTAAGAGGGGGCCATTCAGAGAAAAGAGGTGACACTGCAGATGCATTGGGGGTCGGGTAACCAGAGTCACATCTTGCAGAGCCCCTGTTAGTAAGAGATCAAGTCTTAGAATGACATTCCCTGCCATTATCATCACTACTAATCTCAACATAGTGTCAGGGATACAGCAGTGAGAGGCACGAAGATCCCGCTGAGGAGCTGCCAAGCAAACTCCTACTGTACTGCACATGCATCGCTCTGTATCTTACCTTGGAATAATACACATCACGATATATAGTGTGACAACTTTTGTCCAGTGGCAGCCCATTCAAATTTTGAAAATATATAAATAACAATGGGAGTTGAATGCAGTTTGTCCTTTGTGCGGCTCCATTTATTGTGGACAGTCTTCACGTCTTCTATGAAGAGCTGGCCAGACTGCAGACAAATGCAACTAGTGCTCATATACCACTTGTCACGCAGGCTCCTAAGAACTATGAAACAGCTATATATACAACCAGGATAGGGTGTCATGTGGATTAGGTTTCGAGCCACTGTGAGCCAAAGAACACGTATGTTAGTGTGTATGTGTGTGGGTGTGTGTGTCACTGTGCTGAGACAGCCTGCTGGGCTGGGATTGAGACTAGGTTTTGAGGCGCCATTTACATGATCAATGGATTGGCTGTGGGACCAGTGGTTGGGTTGGTGGGTGGGGGTGAGGCCCTGGTGTGTTTGGGTTGTGAGGGAGTCAGTGGGTAACTGGCTTCCCTAGAGACAGCAGGGAAAGTGACGCAGTGAGGTGAGGGTAGGGAAGAAGAGAGGACACGAGGTATGAGGCTGGGGGGTACATAGTTGAAATTCAAGGATAAGGTTTCCCAACCTCTGCAGTGAAATGCATTGCGATGAGCTATGTCCTAATTATAGAAGAGGGGGTTGTGGGGGAGGGGGAGGGTTGGTAGAGAGGTTAGGAGCAACAGCATGTAGGGGTGAAAAAAGGTGAATGTCAAGTTTGAGTGCGGACAGGGTGTCAGGCCAGCAACAACAGAGAGGCAACAATTTTATGTCAAATCACTTTATTAATAAGCTGGTGCCACATAATTCTATATATAAATGAAGAAAGCATATATTTTAAATAGCATTTGCTGATAGATAAGGTGAGAATCCTATGATGTAAACAAAAGGTATTTACTGTATGCATACTGTAAATATACTGCATAGTGGAAACAGTACTACAAAACAGTGAACAGGTAAGTAAAATATAAACACATTTATATACAGAGTTGTGCTTATAAAGTGAATCTTTACATTACACTGTGACATACAAATTAGTCTTCTCATATTCTTCTCACAGTTTATGTCACTCAAACACACATTCCTCTCATATACTGGTAGCAGCATTCACCCAACAGTTTGAAAACACATTTAGATCATATTTAGTGAAATAAATATTCATTAGAATAGTGAAGGATTTTTTTTTCTATCAAGTATCAAGTGTGAAAAATCTCAGTTCATAGTACTTGATGATAGCATATTAACGATATGTATCTACCCTGCTCATATGGCAAGGCAGGTGTTGCAAATATGACAACAGTCTCTCCTTATAAAATAGCACCTCCGTTCTGATAGTTGTTAAAAATGTAGTCCTTTTGTTGCCAAGTACCTACATTCCTATGGTGCTTTAGGCTTTCTAAAGAAACTATGAAATTCATTTTAAAATCGAAAGTTAGCTGAGCATTCAAAACATTTTATTCACTACCCTGTGACAGTACAGACATCAGATTTATGTATGGCTGCACAGCATATGTTGGTTACTGAGCATATTTTTAGCTCTGGGTTAAGTAAACACAATGTAGAGCTACCAGTCAAACAGTCAGTCAACCAGTCAGTCAGTCAGTAGTAGATCTGTCAATCACTCCATTTAGTTTTCCACTAACAAACAGTAAAAAAGTTTTGCTAACTCAAATCCTAGAGGGCTGCGTTGTCCCTTATGTGCTGTTAACTGCTTTTCAAAAGTTTAATTAAGACCTAGTATGGGCTCTGTGATCAATTAAATGCCAAGAGCAAGCGCAAAACTCTGCTGATCAATGCAGCCCTCAGGAAATGGACTTCACACTTGTTCTCACACACAACATCAAGGCATATTTCAGCATTTAAGTGCTAGGTGGCGCTATCCCTGTGTGGCAGGCATCTCTGCCAGATACTGAATGGAAGTGAGAGGATGAGGAAGAGAATACCTCCAATGATTAGAATGGCTCCCGCTGAGCCCACACAGGCCACAGACCAAGACAGCTCATGGTGTAAAGGTATGGAGTGGTCACTGGACAGCAAGGCCAGCACTGACTGGTGGAAGACCAGGATGGAGAGGAGGACCAGTATACCTGGGAGGAGATGAGGCATTTAGTGCATTTGAGGTCAGTGTTGTCAACTTTGCTTTCAACCTCTGATAACCTTAGAAATGAGCAAAGCCAGTTCAGGCAAGGACACACTTCAGGTGCTGTAAGCTGATAGGCCTTCTGACTGACACACTTTTTCAGAGTTATCCAATCACCATCTCACTTCCCAAATTCAAAAACAACCTCTACACATTGTTTCTCTAGCTGATTCACCTCTGCTTTTCTGTGCTGATGCTATTATTTCTTTAACACACCTCCTCCCCTGCTCCACCTGCACAGATCTGTTTTTATGTTCTCCTGGGGGATTGCACATATCTCTATGGAATCTACGTGTATGCAGCAGTGATTTATGATATTAAATGTGTGCAGCAGGACTGAATAGTTAATCAAAATATTATCTAAATTGCAATATGGCCACATGCAATATGACAAAATCCCGTTATAAATGAGGCTCAGTGGTACCACAGAGATGCCCTGGGCTACAAATTATTCTCTGCGGACGTAACAAAACATGTTTGTTTGGTACAGACGTAAGAAAAAAAATCACATACATTTTTTTTTCTTTGAAAATGAAAATTATGATGCAAATATTTATCAGTAGCAGGAAGGTGAAATATGCAAAAGCACAGTCTTGCTGGTAAATATATAGGTTGTAGTATTATAGTACTAACAGGACTGAAATGGCATACGAGAATTTCTCCCCATTCTATTTCGATGCTGTGAAAATGTGCAGATATAGACTGGCTGCAGCCCAAGTTGACCACAATAAGCAGTGACATCCTTCCTTTCTCTCTCTCTCTCTCTCTCTCTCTCTCTCTCTGTCTCTCTCTCTCTGTGTCTCTCTCTCTCTCTTTCTCTCTCTCTTTCTCTCTCTCTCTCTCTCTCTCTCTCTCTCTCTCTCTCTCTCCCTCCCTCTCTCTCTCTCTCCCTCTCTCTCTCTCTCTCTGTCCCTCCGTTCTGTACACTGTTGTTGGCAACGTTCGGCACACCCTTAGGCCACCCCTAAGGTGTGGCACGATATGGTAGCAGCAGTGCTTTTACCTAATTGAGTCCACGATTCATCTTGTAATTTTTAGCATTATAATGGGGTTCAAGGATCAAGTGAAAACTATGAGAAATCCCTTTGGAAATTATATCTAAAAAAGAGAAAATCCATCAAGGGAGCATTCAAGACTAATGTTCCTTTTACACTGTACAAGATGGTTTGGTGACCTATATCTAATAATTCATGATGCTGACCAAATAATAACATCTTAGTCATCGTTCTCTGCTCCACTTTCAGTTAATATAAGTGTTTCTGAAGTTTTGGTGCCAAATTATATTAGATTATATTATCAAAGGGACTTTGCCTTAAACAAGGGCATAGGTCAATTTTGAAATTGTTACAAAAAAGTATTGTGAAAATGTATGTGTTTTTAAATTTATTTTTATGATAACATGATAATACGAATATGATATAATGATTATTATGCTTTAATCTAACCACTTTGAATTTATTTGTTAGATTTGTTCAGGTTTAATATGTAAATACTCAGAATCAGAATCAACTTTACTGGCTAAGTGTGCTTATGCATCCATGGTTTACAGTAGTTTCTAGTACGTACATGGTGTATATCACTCAAAAATTAAAAAGATAGAAAACAACAACAAATAAAGAAAATAAATAAAAGTGATAATAAATTAATAAATAGAGGTGAGTATGTATACACAACACGTATGCCACAGGTATACAGAGTGTTGTTATGGCTTAATAATTTATGACCATTTTACAGCAGTTGTGTATGGACAGTTGATGAACTAATTATCTTTGTATTGCACGGCTGAGATATTTAACATGGCTATCTTTAATAGGGAATAGAGTGCAAACATACAAGTGTACATTATATTGTACATCTCGGGTATGCAAGTGATAGATAGCGTGTGTGTGTGTGTGGCAGGGGGTATCTGGTATCTGTAATAATAGGACATAAGGAAGAGGGGGCTTGTGGATCAAAAACATGAGAAAAAGTGAGAAAATTTCTGATTTAAAGAGCCGATGCCCCTGATTCCACTTTGTACTGCTGCTGTCTCACCTGACAGGATGAAGCAGAAAGAGGCTGGCTTTAGGAAGAAGGGCACTCCTTTGCTGAGCGACATGGTAATACAGATGGAGCCCATCACCATCATGGTCAAACTCATCAGGGCCAAGATAGCTGCCGCTAGGTTCAGATCTGAGGAAGGGAGGGAAGGGAAATGAAAAACAGAGGAGAGGGGAACGTGTAGACAGAATGAATCTTGTTTACGGCAGAGAAGAGCCAGAGAGGAAGTGAATGATGAGAAAAGTGATATTCAGTGCTTGAATGAACATCACTACAGCTAGCTGCAGCAGTGTAACTATTTGTTAGTGTGTATCCACGTGTCTATATGAAAGAGGAGTGGGAGTGAAAAGAGACAGATGAGAAGGTTGCGGAGGTATGATAGCTCACTCTTATTGGTCGTCTTCCTGAATATGACTGCATTCTCCCCAGAGGTGAAGAATTTGAAGTAAGTGCAGTTGGATTCTGTGAGTAAAGGGAAAAGATCAGAGAGGGAGATCAGACATGCACACGCTCTCTCTCTCACACACCCACCCACACACACACACACACACACACACACACACACGCATATACACACACATTCCTATGGATGGTTGCTGGTCCTCTGTGACGTGCCTCCTATGCATCCATGCGCTCTGTCCTCCCAGGCATCATTCCTATTTATATCCAAGTGTCGGGCGGTTGCTGGAATACCCAGAGAGACACACACTGCTCCACACACACTCCCCAGCACCGCACATATGGTGCCGCCAGAGAGAGTGAGAGACAGCAAAACACACAGTGGGTGAATAGAAGAGGGGAAGAAGGAGAGGTAGACGGAGAGAAAGGGGCAGATGGAGGGGGAGGAGAGAAATGGAGAGGCATGGCTACAGAAGGAGAAAGAGTAGAGGGGAAGTGGAAATGTGTGGCGGGTGAAAAAACGAGGAAACAGGCAGAGGGAAGGATGCAAGTAAGAAATAGAGGGTCAGAGGAAGAGATTGCAGGGGAAGGGAAGAGTGGAGGAGGGCAGATGGAGGGGTGGTGAGAGAAGGGGAAGACAGAGAGAGCCACAGATGGAGAAGAAGGTGAAAGGAGCAGGAGATGTCAAGAGTAAGAGGGGGAGGAACATAGAGGGGTTGGTTAATACTGCATCAGACACACTCTCTCCCTCAGTCCCTGTCTCTCCTTCTTCCTTCCTCGTTGCCCCCTCTCTATATTTAGACAAAAACTGTGAAGTGGTCAGATTCCGCTTGGCTTGACAAGCACAGAGTGATTACTTTCACCCTCGACGTGGTCAAAGATGACCACATGCTCAAAGACATGCACGTGGACATAAATATGCATGCATACACACACTGACATGCATGCTTTTACACACATGCAAACATGCTTTTTGTTGCAAGACACAAGTCATTTATCAGTCTGATCTAATGCTATCATGGAGATCTGCTTTCTCTGCCCCTGCTGAGGCTATAATCATTGAGCCATCATGTTCCTCTCCGGCAGGCAGTGGAGATGGATAGCTGGTCTTGAGATGACAGGCAGGGCATCAGTGAGCCGTTCTGTGCTAGGGACGGGAGCCAGGGGCATATAAACAGGAATGTGAAACAGAGACGCCGCGATGGCAAAACAGTTGTTTTCCTCCAAACATGACAAACCCACAGCCATCTGTGATAGGCAGTGTGGGCCAACAGTGTTTGGACGTGCAAGGAAGACTGTCAGAAAGCATCCTGGCTCTACTCAGGCGCCAGCAGACCATCGCTGAGCTATAGATATTCATCAAATAGCTAGATACACTCACTCAGAGAGGCAGCTGTAGACACAGAACACGGAGACAGGGAAGATGAATTAGCCCTTGCAAACTGAATAGAAAAAAGAAAGCGATCTTGTGAAACATCACTCAGGTTTTGTATGTGAGAAGTATATATTCATATGCTGCATATATATCTGTATGAGGAAAGAGTTATTTCTGCTGTCGTACAGTTTCTTCAGTTCTGGCTGTGTCTCAGCAGATTCCCCGAGATAGGCAGTGATTACAGGAGCAGTCCCTCCTAAGCCCGACTTGCCTATCTCTATCTGTGTTCTTCCAATACCTGCCTCAGTCCATCTCTGGACGAGCTTTTCAGACAGAAATAGGTCATTGTGCAGATAATCGACGCACACTGGAGAACCTAACAGCGGTCGAGTGGAATAAATGGCTCATGAGTGAATCTAGAAAGTGCTGTCACAACATTAAATGTGGATGCTCATCAGCACAATAAACCTGTGTTCTGCCCCTCTGTCACATGTATACTGTGTGTACAATCGGGAGTGTTTTGGCATTCAGTTAAGGGAAGGGACCTTGGAATTTACAATATTTCATCACTCTGCCACCGTCCTGCGTTACAACATTATATATTATGCTACCTGTATCTACATACTGATTCTGGCTGTTATGATAGAAGAAGATCGTCTCAGTGTGGCTCTACTATAAGCCTGTCACATTGTTTCATTCCATTGGATCACTCTCAGAGCATCGTATTTCTTTAATGACTCAATTTGCACATTATCTGTAGGATGACCTAGATACATATGTATGCAGGCAGCCTCACATACACAATTATCTTCTCCGTGCCTTTGCAAGGTTACAGTGGCTATACATATAAATACAGGGCAAAAAAAAAATCTCAAAATATTTATAAATTACAAAATTACAAAATATTGCTCATTAATCTGTTGACTGTATCATAGGATACTGTTCTTTTAATCAAAACAAACTGGGGTGCCATAGCTTTCCCCATTGCTAAAGAAGAATTTTAAAAACCTACAGATGTATGCATATTCCCAGTGGGCATACATCATATTAGTTATGCCTGCTCCCTCTGTTTTCAGATCAGTGGTGATGGCAAAGAAGAATCATGAAGACGATGTGGACACTATTTCTCGTCAATGACATCAACAACTTGCAGCCTATTCAAAAACCTCTCCTGACCCTTTTCCCTATTAATTCCCTTTCATTAGTAATGGTTAAGCAGATAAAATAGCATGGAGGCAGCCTAAAGGTACGCTTGCATGGCCAGGCAATTCAGTTGCAGGAAAGCAGACATGAACAGACAGGGAAACAAATACAGACATATTCCCTCCAGAAACCTCACCTGCTCACCTCCTGGATTTAGACAGCTAGAAAAACAGACAGACAGATGAACACAAAATCACAAACATGCATGTCAGCCTGGGGTCTCACCTCCAGGTAGTTCAGCAGGGCCACAGCTTGTTCTCTCTGGGTCTATGTCAGCTACCCACAGGGTGCGGATGCAGCCCTTCCACAGGCCATAATGGGCTGTCTGGCAGGTCTGGTTGCTGCTGAAGTTCTTTGGTTGGGCCAGCTCCACCCAAAACTCTGTCCCCACACCTAGCACCGTCAGGGTCACACCAACGATAGACACGAAGAAGGCCAGCTTGATCTTCCCCTCCTGGCTGTCGCTCATTTTGTGAGTCCGTCTCTGACCCCGCCCACCTTTCATTCCTGAAAACCCCCCCAACCCCCCACCTGGGCCTGACCCTGCCACCCCGATGCGACCTTCCTCATCCTGTTGTACAAAGAAGTTGGACCACATGCTCATCTCAACTGGCCAGCGGAAAGATCAGGGCACCAAGGCCAAAAATGTGAGAAACAGATTATACATGAAAAGATGGAAGAAAAGAAAAGATGGGCTGAGAAAAAAGAAAGTCAGACAATAAAGAGAGGTTAATGGAGGATATTGCAAGTTATAAAAACAGTGAGAGGTATGTCTGGAAGGATAGCGGACAGAGCAAAGAGCGGATCAAGGGGAGGAAGGGTTTGAGGAAATTTTACAGAAAAAAATATGGATAGAGCTGCACTGAAACTGTGGGCAGATGAAGTAAGGTAATGATAAAATGGGGAGAGATGGAGGGAGAGACCAGGAGGATCGGTGTCTGATTTTCGTCCAATACTCTGAAAAAGAGAAATGAGAGAAAGATGAAAGAGCAGCCAACATATGTTTCACAAGAGTGAAATCCTTTCATCACCATTATAATTTTTAATTTCCAACAGCTTTATCAGCATCTATTCCCTGGTAAAAGCCATATGACATGCTCTAAGCCAACAATGGATAAGCCATATGGCGTTTCCCTGAAAGGCAGATTCCGGCTCAGATGAGGAAACAATAGGGCTGGATGATGTCCTGCTGCGAGGCATTCGAGCTGGATGGTGCCGGGGTCAAGGTGAGTGAAAACACCACCGTGCCAGACTGGACCTCCCATATTCTATTTTCCCAGAGGAGCTGACAACAGAGCTCTTCCCCAAGCAGGTATCTCTGGCTTAGACACAGATCCCCTTTGATCTGAGGGGATAATGGGTTGCCACAAATACCTCCCCTCCTGCATTACATGTACCGGCAAACACTGTGAATCTTTTGCCTCGTGTGCCTTTTTGAATGTGCATGTGAGTTTGTGTGCCCCATGTACGTTTCTGAGTGTGTGTGTGTGTGTGTGTGTGTTACTGGCACATGGACTCTAGGTGGGACCTGGCCCATAGAGTTGTTTCTGTTATTCCAAACACAGAGTGAGAGGTCTTTGGAGCAGCTTAAACAGTGTGAGTGACGGGGCACAACGGTGCGGCCACCCTGCGCGGTGTGTATGAGAGGTGATAATTCAAGCCTGAACCCTCTGACAGAGTGGGGGCTGCAGTAATTAACTCTGCAGTGCAGTCCAACAGGTCACATAGTGGAGGCACCAAGCCTGGCCAGGACTGAGACAGCAGGCCGCATACTCACTTAATTCAGAGGTCAGTGCTAACAAAATCATATGCTGGGATTTGAGGTTTTGAATAGGCAATGCACAGCTTGAACCCATTAACCCATTAATGTATGCCTGTGGCAACAGAATATTGAGTTCTCTATCAAATCTAATCTATGCAATGTAACGAACAATGCTGACAGCAAACCACCATACACTCAAACAAACAAAACACAACACAACAAAAAACATGGTTTCAGGCAGCAGACACATTAAAAGCATTTAATTCCCCGACATGAAGGGAATCACAGACCTGGAAAACCAAAAGAAAATAGCACAGACAGCAAATGCAAATACCTAATGGACCATAGCTGTAACACTGCACCCATTCACTATAATACTCATCCAACATTGAACGTAATAAAGACTATCCAGACAGCAGCTGGTGACAGCCAAATTAGTAGTCATAGAATTACAAACCTCTATCACAGTACATCCATATCAACCACAGGCTGATCAGATGGATCAGAGCATGCCAGGCTCAGCATGAGCAATAACTCAGACAACTGACCTCTTATTTAATAAAGGTTTATCAGATCTGTGCAAACATGTGTTTTTGTGCAAATCCCATACTGTTTGATAATGCAGCAATAGCCTTGGTACACTGGCTTTAGGTGAACAGTGGGATAAGCTTGTACACATTCACAGTTGGCACATTTTATGAGGCAAACATCTGCGGCTGTGAAAATAAGGAATTTTCTCTGGTTTCAGAAAGAGCAGCCACCGCCACCTGTGTGACATGTGGGCATAAGAAAGCAAGAACTAGCTAATGCACTTGAGTGAAAAGAAGAATAAGTCTGACCTGTTTGGTGTATGCTGTTCAGTTCGGAGGAAGAGGCGCTTGAAACTTAATAGAGGGGGCGAGTGGTGGTGGGAGACTTGGTGCGAGAGAGAGGGAAAGGGGCTGGGACGGAGGTACGTAAGAGTTATGGAAAGAGGGTGCAAGAGGGGAGGGGGTTGTTGCCTGATGGGATAGTACTGTTGATAATTAAATGTGTGTCCACTGGCATTTGCCCCTCACACAGTGCCTGTAGCTTGTGTTAAACCTCAACACATCCCAATAGAGACTTTGCAGCACATTTAAAAAATCTTAAATCATAGCCAAAGGTGCTGCAGGGTGGTCCCCTTGCATGACGACAGCCCCTGCCAGCGTGATTAAAAACATGCTTGGATCTGTCAGCATTGGCATGTGTGTTTGCATATGTGTGTGTATGTGAGAGAGAGAGAGAGAGAGAGAGAGAGAGAGAGAGAGAGAGAGACAGTGTTTGTGTGCCTATTTTAGACAGCCACCTGTTAATGACATTAAGTGAGGGTGAAGGAGGAGTCTGTGTTTACATGAGAGTGTCCAGGACAGCATTTTACAGCAACACATAATACGCTGTTGATATGAAAGTGAGAATTTGACACAGAGACAGAGAAAGACAAACAGGGATGGAAAGCTAGAAAAAAAGAGAGAAAGACTGGGGGAAAAACCCAGAGAGTGTTCCTGACAGGGGCAGTTTGAGTAAGGGGACACAGTGTGCCGACATCAGAGGTAAACTCTGTTCTGGGCTGCGCTGGCTAAAAGTGAGGCAGTTTGTTTTGAGAGAAAATGAAAGTGCGCAACCGTATCCTATTCCTCATGGAGCGAGGTCCAGGGGGGATTTCGGGGAGAACTCTACTACAAGTCACTCTTCCACAGGCAGGCAGAAAACACTCAGCCTGGTGTCTTGGAAAGCTTTTTTGCTGGCCCAGCCCTGCTTGGTTGTTCCACAGTTTAGGTTACATACGTGGCACAGTGAGAGAGAGGCCAACCCCAGTGGCCAGCCACATGCAGGGAAGGAGGTGGGGAGAGGAGAGAGAGAGAGAGAGAGAGAGAGAGAGAGAGAGAAAGTGGTAAAAATGACAGAAAAAGTGCGAGCTTGGGAAAGGACTGTGATGCAAACTGAGAGTGAGCAGGGGACGGCGAGACAGAGAGGGAGTGAAATGAGAGCAACGGGACTCAGCAAATGAGGTTGAAGGCTGCTAACAAAACAGGCTGTAGGCTGTAACAAAAACACCTACAAGGTCCAAAATAGTCAAGCCCTGTTCCTATTTCTTTGCGCTTGCACTACAGCCACAGTGTTGCATCTGATCCAGTTGGCAGATAGGTTCTCTGGATTCATTTGGAGGGCAGCTCTCTCCCTTGGTTGTGCTCATGTGCATGCGTGTACTCATTCTTTTACCCTTAAAATGACTTTCCTTCTAACTGTATGTCCCTAGCCCTTTCTCACATGAGACTGATAGAAAGTCTACACAGGCAATCTCAGGTCATCAATAATCTATAGTATACTGATGTGAACAACCTTGGGCTCTTCTACGCACATCACTCAAAATCCCACTGTCAGCAGCACACTGATTTATGCTTACACACTGTAATTCTCACATGTACACTTTCTCATATACTCATGCATGCACGCCCGCCCCATACACACTTACACATCACAGCTGCACCCATCTCTCATTTTAATGTTTATAGTCTTATCCTAATAAATATCTGATATCATCAAACACAAGCACGCACACCCACACACACACACAAACACAGTCATATACATGCCCATGCATCCATGTAAATACACACACATTACTGCATCCATCCTTGAGTTCAGTGTCTCCCAGTGCTGCAGTGTTCTATCTTTCTGAATGAAGATCAATGGGGAGGCGCTGCCCAGAATGACAATGACCAAGAGTTTTACATTCACCACTAGAGGGAGATAATGCATTTACAACCTACACTGCAGCACTGAGGCCTGGGAAGGGCTGCTAATATCACTTTCATTAGGTCTCACATGGGGAACTCTGGCAGTCTGAATTTGCTAATCTCTGTGCCAGTGTGTCTCACAGGTAAAGACATTAGTTAATCTTTCCCCCTGTTGATTTGGCTCCTATAGTGGGAGGGAAGCCGAGTCTTCATCTGTGCCCACAGGGAACAGGGTAGACAGTGTTGCATCAGTGGCACTGCCACTGGGTATTGTGCAGTGGGGTGCAGCGATGCAGACAGAGATGTGCTGTATAGAGCTGACACAGGACATTATTTCATGTCAGAGAATGATCGCCTTTCCTCTTAACTGTTTTATAGGAATTCCCTGCCGGGTAAGTCCCAGGTGGGCACGGCCCTCATGGCACTTTCTGCTATTGACTTCGTACTTTCCCTGTCTGACTGCAAGGAAAAGGGAAGGTCCACTCCAAACAAGCACCATTTCCCTTAAATTTGCTTAATTTTTTTTTTTATTTTTGGATGGACTTACATACTACATACAATAGATGCTGCTACATTCCATAAGAAATACAAAAGATATCGTTTCTAAATAACTCAGCGGTGTAAATTTGCCTGCCAAGAAGTGAGAACTTAAGGGAAAGTGACATGAAAAAAAAAGATGCCATATTAATGTGGACGTACTGATATACTTTTGTGATTGTGAAATGGCTCCATCATTAGATCACAAATAACTTACAAGGCTCTTTATATCATGCGACCAATAACTCCATCCTTATAGTTTGCTGTGAATGCCAACAACCACTGGCTTTAGAAAACGGGTGCAGTCTGGACAAGAGAAGCAAAAATAAATACATATCATGTAAATTCAGTTTTTAATCAACTTTTGAAAACAAATTGGACAAATGAAAGATTGTTTCAGCTAATATAAACTAGATGTGGTTTTAGCTTTTAATTCGTTTAAGAAATCACATTTTTTCAGAGGAAAAAAAGAAATTAAATGACACAGTGACATTGAAAAAGCGAATTTCATAAAGGAGTAACATTTCAAAAGTATTATCATTGACACAGTCATTTTCTCTTCAGCTCTGTTGTAAGCAAACCAAAGTATCAAATGAAAGCATAGTTGTCAAGCCCGGACAGCAAGACCTGGTGGTCCTCAGAGAAACAAGGGCAGAAGATGAAGGAGATGAGAGGAACGCAGGTTTAGTGGGAAGTACATGTAGGCAAACAGTTTTTAGCATGGACACTCCAACTCTCTTTCTTAGAATTAGTGAACTTTCTCATCCTATTGCTAAATTCAATAACAGCATGGGAGACTAACAGTAATAAAAATACAAAAATTATTTGAATGCACATGACCTTCACATTAGATTGCGACTGCATGATGGGAATTCTTTTATTTAACCTTTATGGTGTCCAAATGAGCCTATCTCAGTGCCAGGTTGTCAGGTTTTAGGGATAAACCATCAATCATAA
Source organism: Myripristis murdjan (assembly GCF_902150065.1). Lineage (NCBI taxonomy): Eukaryota > Metazoa > Chordata > Actinopteri > Holocentriformes > Holocentridae > Myripristis > Myripristis murdjan. Next base: position 20,727,657 of record NC_043995.1, read on the forward strand.
TTATAATCATAATCAATTTAAAGTCTGGCCGGGAGTGAAAGAGAATAGTGAAAAGTTGTGACGTTTTGGTTCCCCTCTGTAGTATACTGCTCTTCAGCAGTCAGCAGTACAACATGAGTCGTTGGTATTAGTCATGTGTTTATTTGGTCTTGTGAAAAGAGGTGAGATGTTGTACAGAAAAACAACTGGGTCCAACACATTTTTATATTACATCCCAAATTTGTTGGGAAATACGGAAAAATTAAAAGTGTAAATGCAATGCTATCAGGTAAAGACAGTGACATGTATGAACATCAAAGACTGGTAGAGGGGTAAGCCTAATTTGTTTTCTTTACTAACTGACTCAGACACCAAAAAAATAACATTAAGGCTTTTTGGTAAGGAACAGATAAATCCCTATTAAATATCAATCTGTTTGCCTCCTAAGATTCACACCTGCAAACTTCAAAAGGACTCACCTACTCTTCTATAATTTATTTCCTCTGAAATTATTCAGGACTAAACTGCTGAGAGAAAATTATCTCACCTGCTAAAAGTGGTACACAGAAGATGGACGTGAAGATTTTAACACCAAAAAAAAAAAAAAAAGTAAAAATATTTCAACCAAACACAAATTGGCATAACTGAAAATGTACTTTTTGTAGTTCATCCTGTGATTCTGCTGCCTGAATACAAGGGTGATATTACAGCTCAAATCAGTGAAGCTACACACAGTATTAGAACAACAACTGCTGACATTCAAATTAAGTCCAATATGAAAACAGTTTCTCTAACAATCATCCTGAGGGGGGCAGTAGTCTGACAAAAATGAAGGGACTTGAGAAAATGATCAAGTTCACACATGGAAAAAGCAATCTTAACTCACAAAACGAGGCTGTCTCCTCTCCTCTTCCTACTGAAGATGGCAAAACCGAAGTGGACGATACAGCTATATCTACATTAGATGGTCAAATGAAATGCCCTCATCTTCCTCTCCATCTCCCCCACATCTCCCTATGACAAATGAACGCTCCTGTTTTTTCCATCATTCTTCAAGAACAGAATAGTCCAGTTAGTTCCCTACCGCAAGTCCTTCCTAATGTACTTAAAACAGGCTACCTCCGTTTAAATACAAACCATTTAAGTGTGGCACCCCCCTCCCACCCACAATGACATCCCTTTCTCACAAAGTATAAAAATCGTTGACCCCCACCCCACCCCGCCCGTTACTACACACACTTCTGAAAAATCTTCAACCCACACCCCACCCACACCACCCAAACCAGCCCTCTTTGTTTTTGACAGAATACAAACCCTCGCCATCTTTCTCCCTCTCTCAATCTGTTTTAACTGCTAGTCATTTCATATAGATCTCAAATCATAAACGGATACAACCAAAGCCACTCTCCGAATTGTAAATACTCCCAGATCTATATGAAATGCTTGCGCTGCCATGTGACCAAGGACGTTGGTTTGGAAATGGGCAGTGCATGTCTCCCTCCCACCCTCCCTCCCCCCCATTCTCCTCTTCTCTTCAGGTCTCTTCTACCAGAAGTCCCGGCGGTGATATGCATCTGGATCGCAGTATTTGGTCACCACCACTCTGTTGGCAAACTTCCTTCCTGTCAGCCCCTGCATGGCCTTCTGGGAGTCGAACACCGACATGAACTCCACAAAGATCTACAGAAGGGCAAAAGACAGAAGAAACGCATTAAAAGGATGATGACTGAATGTTTATCCTACCTCAAAGCAATACCTCGAAGCAACATGTGGCTATTTAAACTTTCAAATATATCTAATTTTTACCTTGCCAGTCCCTGGCACCTCCAGGCCATCCACAGGTCGAGGTATTTCAATACTCTTGACCTGGCCATACTTGCTGCACTCGTCCCTGACATCCTCCACAATCTCCTCATATTCTTCATCATCCAGCAGCTCCTCAGGGGCCACCATGTTCATCAAACACAGCACCTCAGTGGGCAGGCCACCCATCTGGGTAACTGAGCTGTTCATTAGACCTGGCACCTGCAGCGTCACAGGTGTCTGGTTTATACTTGTCTGAAACAATAGGGAGAAAAATCAGAACAATGTTAATGAGGTGTTTTACACAAAAGTTTGCTGTGACTAAGTAGCAGCATACTATTTCACATGCAATGTTATTCAATACAGAACCAGAAATGGCCAAATTGTGGTCATCATATTCCATGTACATGGTCTAAGGAATACATTTTTAATTTAACCATCATGCGACATTTTGGAAGCAATTAATTAACTTCTAATTACTGCAGCCTAGATGATAATGTAGCGAAGGATTGAGGGAATGATTAATGACGCTGTAACTTGAAAGCCTAAAGGGGCATTCAAATCCAAAGTTCCTGTGCTGTGGTTGATCTGCTGAAAAGCACAATGTTGTATATCCTCCAGCACATTAGGTTGGGCTAATTGAAAATCAATGGAGAACTTGATTCTGCCTATAGTTTCCCTGCAACTACCTTCTGAGTATATCTCAAGACAGTAACTGAATAATACAAGTTAGATGTGGGAATCTTTGGGAATCTCCTGATTCGATTAGATTACAGTTTATATCCTATCAACTCCACAACATTAACACCAACTGTGCTTGTGTGACAGTATCCACCCTCCCACAACACTGTCTGTCCTCTGTCCAGCCCCTGGATATTTACCAGAGTGGCGTTCTTGGATCCCACGCTGGCCCTCTGCACCAGGAGCTTCTTGTCTCCCAGCTGCATGCCGTTCAACCCTGCGATAGCCTGCAATGACAATTTCCATCTAGGTTAAGAGACTCCACATTACAAGATGCTGAATAGTTTCTGTCAAGTTATAGATGCTTCTGGGACTCATGAAACTGTATCGCCATCCACAAACTATGTCACTGGTGATTATTTCTTCCTAGTCTGTGTAAAAGCCAAGAAACCCTTCATTTTTGTTGCTATGGTTACCTGGTCATTAAGGTTAACATCCACATATTCACAGAAAGCATATCCTTTGGAGAGTCCTGTGGCGCTGTCTTTGACCAGGTTAAAGGCTTTCAGAGGGCCAAATGACGTCAGCAGCTCCTTCACCTGAGAGACACGAGACAACAAGGACACATAAAGAGGATTTAGTTTACATGTTTTCAAAATGTCCCAGTTGACTGCAGACACACCAACGGTGTAAGAAGAAGAGTGCTCATTAATGTGCTGTTTTGCCACTGATGATAAAGCTATGGCAATATTGCAATGGATATTTGGGTGATTCCACTTGCGTAGTTTTGTGTATCATGAGGTCAGATGGTTTTGTTTAAGGCCCATCTTAACCTTATCTCACCTGTTCAACGTACTAATTTTCAACTCTCATACCTGTGTTATGGTATCACTGCCCTAAGTACTTACCCATCATGTTATAATCATAAAAAGTTGGTGGAGAATAGGTTTTTACTTTCTTAACTGGTCCATCTTTTAAAAAAGCAATGCTACAATGTTTACAAGCATTTTAAATGTAAAACATTCCACTGCCATTTTCTCTTAAATCTCAGTCCAGCCACAAAATCTAGAGACTTGTTTTTCAACACAGTGAATCAATATGTAAATAAAACCGATGTGGGCAGGCTGCCCTTCCACATGCCTGTCACGTTAGCTGTGACTCAGTTTTGAGGCAAAGCTGCAGCACTGACCTGGTCATCGTTCAGGTAGTTGGGTAATCCACCAATGAAGAGCTTGTGTGCCGAATCAGGCACCACTGTGGACACCACACCTACATGCAGAACAGTGGAAACATGGTGAGACACATTATTAGAGAAGCACAGAGGACAGATAGCAAACCTCTGTAAGGCATAAATCCCTCACCAGACATCAACAGCTTGGTTTCATCTTGATAGGGTCGACAAACAGATCCTAAATCAGATACAAGCAGGGCTGTCCAATATGTTCCAAATCAAATATCATATTTTTGACTAAATACCTTGATACTGATAGTGTTGTACGAATGACATATGGCAATTTTTGATAAACATTCATTAATAAAGTGGTTATGACCACCAAACAGGTAAAGACAAATAAAAGAACAGCTAGAGCAGTCTAACAAGGTCATCCCTTTACTGTAAATGCAGCCTTTTAAGCCAGGAAGTAAACACTTATCCCATATCAAAATATTAAATAACCACAATACCAAATGATATCTAGTCTTATATCACAATATTGATAAAATATTAATATGATGCCAAGTCCTAGATACAAGTACAAGCAGTAGTTTGCCAGGAGGTCTGTACCAGGCACGTATACACTGGGATTTTCACTCATGCCGGGGAGAGGCTGGTAGTCGTGGGGCCGTCGGATCTTGAGACTCTGTCCCTGGAAGATGATGCCATCAAAAGCCATGGCCTGGGTTGTTTCATCCACTGAGCGGAACTACAAAGAGACAAAATCGGAGCTAGTTGAATTTCAAAGAGTTCCTTCAAACAGAGATCACGTGTACATCTACGGACACAAAATAGCATGGTAATGAGGGCATTATCTGACCTCAAGGAAGGCAAAGTTCTTATCCTGGTTGATCTGCACTGCAAGGACAGGGTTCCCAGGGGCCTGAGTAAGACCACCCAAACGCATCTGGGCATTGAAGAAGTCCATCATGGATTCCTACACAGAGGGGTAAACATAAAGATATTAAGTTGTTATAATTATTGTGGAAATTCTTAACTTATACAAGGCAGAAAGTTAGGTACCATTTACTTCAAAAGATTGACCCTCGAACTTGGAAGGGAAGTTTTATCCTGCTCCTTACCTCTGTGATACCAAAGGGGATGTTGCCCACATAGAGTCGGCGGGCCTGCCTGGTCATCTGGCTGCCCACTACGGGCACAGGGGTGGGGGTAACAGCCAGGCCATCTGGGGTCATGGTTGGCAGGAGGGCCGTGGCTGGGATCTGGCCTGCAGCTGGAGGCAAAAACCAAAGACAGGATCCATTCAATGGTCTACTTTTTTTTGTTTTTTTGTCAACCACAGCTTGATGTTGACAGTTTAGATATTGTGCAGTAAGACATGGTTGGGCATAGTAATGTAAAACAACATGATAGTTCGATAACATAAAAACGGCCATTTTTTCAGTTGGGAGGCCGGGAAAAATAAAAAATAAAGAAAAAATTGAAGAAGAAAGAGGAGGACAATTAAAAATGGGTTACCTTGCATGGCTTTGTACTGCATGGGAGTGATGTGTTCGAACCCAGGGGGAGGGACATCCCAGTACTTCTTCACCTTGTTCTTTTTCTTTTCACGGTGAGGGGAACGGCTGTTGTAAGGAACAAAAAATGAAATAAAAGTATTTAAGTTGCAGCAGAAAATAAGTGAAATAAATATAAATACAAATATATCCCTCAAGACATTTAACCCAGAGCAGGACCATATTTTACTGTTCAACAGTGACTTTACTGTTGAACAGTAAAATATGGTCCCACAAAACACAATGCTGCATTGTGTCTTCAAAGGATAGAAAAAGTAACATGTCAGAGAAAATACATCCATCAAAAAGCACTGTAAACTAATTTTAAACATGATAGACTGAAGTGAAAGATAAAAACCATTCAAAATAGGCATCGACACACCAAGACAACACAGTGAGAGGCGGATCTCTCCAGTTGATTGGCAACCAATCAAGAATTGGACAGTTTTCATTCTAAATTAGCTGATTGTAAGAGCCAATCTTCTGACATCAAGGCTGACAGATTAAACATGGAAAAAGCAAACTGATGTCAGGTTTATATCTTGTGAGATTCTAGGTTTTTGGTATAGAGTATTTTGACACAAGGCCTGAGGCTGCATGCTAGTTAGCTAGTTCCCTGTTTTCACAATGACCATTCCACTGGCAAATGCAGTTCAGGCTCAGGAAGGAATGCAAGAGTAAGAAACCTTTTTCTTGGACAAAGAGCACACTGAATATGCAGAGACACTGAAGTCTGCAATATGGCTGCAGCAGAATTATGGTGGGTGTAAAAATCCACAGTAAGAGATACCAGGTACAGTTTAATTAATTAACACCTATTTAATGACACTGCATGTATTTTTTTTTTTTACTCAAAGATGGCTTTAAAATTGTTTATAAGACAACTGGGCTTGACTCCAGGCCAGCAGCCCAACTATTATAGCCACAGGCCCCCAGGACTGTAACAGTCAGCTACTGATGTGCATGCACTCAAAGGAACAGCTGTGATGTGTCATCACACAATAAGGACTATAGCAACAAACCAATTTGGGGATAGCTTCAATAGCATCCAAGCACTTTTCAGGGAACCTCAATAATAAAAAAGGTAACTTGGCTCACCACCTTGACTAATGTGATGTAATGCTTTTACTTTATATTATGCCAAAACTTTTTTGAAATGTTACTGTTGGTGTCTGATTAAAACTTGATATGGCTTTAGCATGCTAACTTAAACAGATGTCTCAAAATGCTCACTTTCTTTTTGGATGTCATCACTTATAAGGTGTATTACAATAAGTGCTGGACCCTGAACACCACACTGCCCAGGCCACTTCACTGAACATTTAGCAGTAATACGGTGGTGCGTCGTTTCTAGGAAATAATTTCAGATTATGTGTCATGTTGGTTTAGGACTTTCTAATCTGCCAGCCCAACCAGGCTAGTTACAAGGCTAATCTACTGGCCGAGGGATCAAGAAACAAGCCACTGGGCTATATTAAGCTCTGCTATGTGTATAATTCAGCCTTATACATCTATGTCAGTGTTTTAAATAATCAAGAATGAGGGATTGATTGCAGCAGCTGTTATTTTGTGTGAACAAAATCCTGTTTCATAAGCTTTAAAGGCATGTCTATGCAACTGAAAAGTGTTTGTATTAACCCCAATAAACACAAATTGGACTATAAAGACTGATTTATGGTTCAGTGTCAAAGTGCCATCACAGCTATGCTGTAGCCTGCAGAGGCTGCCACAGTAGCTTTCATGCACCTCTTTAAAGGTGTTAATAGATGACATAAGATGACGCAAGACCGCAAGGACTGCGGGTGGTCGACCTTGGGTGCTTTGAATTTCTTCCCAAATTTTTCATTAGATCTCCATCAATAGTGAAGACTGCATGAAGCCGGTTGGAAGACAGAAAGCAAAGGATGTGCATAAATATGTTCATTTTAGAAACATTTCATCCGCAAATAAAAAATGATTGCCAAATACCACTAAATTTATGGCAATAAATATCTCAAAACATCAATTTTGGCACCACTGAATGTGCCAAGTTAGTTTAATTTTTTTAAACTAACTTCAGTCCAGAGCTCTGCCAAAACTAGTGCTTTTTGCATCATTTTCCATCATTCCATACATTTTGCTTGTCTTCACGGTCATCACAGGTGACAGATTAAGATGCCAGGCGTGAACTGAGGTTGTCATGAAGACATGGGTTTTACCATGTCTTTGTATGTGTGTGCACGCTCTGGAGCAGATGCTGAATTGTCTATTAAATTGTCAAACAGCAGCTGAACCAGAAAACTGCTTCATCACCTTACTAGGTGAAAAAATGGTTGGACACATTCCATTTACAGAAGCATTTTTTGAATGAGAGCTATGTGAACAGACTTGATTCTATAACATAGACTATTTCACACCTGTACGCCAAGTTGTGGCCTCACACAATTACCAACCTGCGTCTCTGTCTGCGCTCCTTACTGTCCCCACGGCGGTCCCTGCTGCGTCTGTCCCTGTCTCTGCTCCTCCTCTTCCTCTCTCTGCTACGGCTGCGAGAGGGTGAGCGTCGGTGGTGGCGATTCTCCTTGTCCCGTTCCGCTGCAGGGATGTGAAGAGTTATTGACAGACTGATGAAGAGAAACAGACACAGCTAGCCAGAAGGATGACAAACACCACCTCAGACAGACGTATTTAATAAATACAAGTGCAAAGTGTCAGAGAGACTTCACTGTGAAACAAAGACTGGCAGGGAAATCTCTCTCAGCTGTGTGTTACAAAGGCACCAGAAAACAATTAACATGAAATTCATGTGTCCATCACTTCTAAAAAAAAAAGGTATTGCTAAGCTTGTATATAGAGGACCTGGCCAAGCAATAAGAGCTTTTCTACAACCACACCACACCTTACAAAGCACACAGAGTTCATAGTGGTACCAGTCAGTGAAATGAGGCCACACATTTGAACAGAAATACAACAAAACAGAAATAGTTATCAAGTGTCATGACTGGGATGGCCAGATAAATAGAAAAACATGGTATACCATCAGTTTCATACGATGACTAATGTGTCTACCTATGTGCACTATGGTGGGAATATGTGCAGACATATTTTAACTTTCTGTTACAGCTTCATGTGGGAGGAGGGCAGAGCAAAACGTAGCCAGCCTGCAAGCAAGGTGTCAGAATGAAATCAAACGCATGGACAAAAGGCATTTTACAAAGCAAATGTTAACTTGGTGCATCAGCTACAGTGAATGGATGTTACCTTTCCAATTAGCCGTGCGACTGCATTTATAAATACCGCTATCCCCGGTAGCTACCAATGTGTAAGCTATTAATACCTTTCGGCTAATACACAACCCAGTACTGGCTTTAGTCAGTAAGCCGGTATTAGCTGACGAGTAACAATACAACCAGATGATAACTGAAAGGGTCCATGGATGCACCGCTAGGCTAATAACTTGCAGTGGTCCAGCAAATAGACCTATCCATTCAATGGGCACTAGCAGCTAGCTGGCTAATACAGTGTCGACAGTGTCACAGCCAGTCCGCAAAACCTCCCCAACTTGACTGTATGCACTTTGTTGTGTTTACCTTGTTTGTTCTCAGACAGCTGTCTCTCAAATTCGTCGAAGTCCGACATCTCTGTGACTTGCAGACTAGCGCGCTTGGTGCGACTGTGCTGTTGAGGTGGCTAGCTAGCTAGCAAGCTAGCGACAAAGTGGGCAACACTTTTCAAACTAAGTGTTTCTGGTAACGTAGTTTTAACAATTAGCTGGCTGGTTACTGACACAAAATCAACAAATACTCGCGACCAAAACGCGCACTTAGCAGTGACCTTGATAGAGCCCCGACGTGGTGTTTTATTTATAATGCAACATACAACAACACTGATAAAGAAAACGTGTCCGCGTGAGCTAGCCTGCTAATGTTGGCTAACTAGCTTGTAGCACAGTCCGGAAGAATGGGCCTGCTCGAGACAGCCGTGTGGAAGCCCGTGCGCTGGCTAGCTAGCGGAGTAAGCCAAATGAATGGGACTTGTTTCCGAGTCAAATCCAAATCCAGAGGGTCACTGGGCGGTAATATGCAGCCGTACGCCTTTATATGCCAAATATAAAGGGTTTCCGATGGTGGAAGGCGAGTTAAAAAACCAGTGGCTGGAAATTCGGTATGCCCGCTTTTTGCTCCGTCTCCCAGGTACCCCGTGACACCGGAAGTTGATGATTCGCTAATGTCCGGCGGAGTGGAGAGCGTCTCGTCGCCTCTGACTAAAGATCAATTATTTTGTCGTTGCAAGTTTGATAATTTTATCAAATGAATCCCTAACTGTAATGTCTAATGTTTAGCACAAAGCATATGCACTGTTGCGCACTATCCCCTATTGTTAATGGGGTGTCTATGTTGGACAAACTGCACTAATGTTAAGAAATCATCTGAGGCATACAGTCATGGCTCATAATGTCACCTGTTCCATTCTTTCAGATAATGCACCACTTCTCCCAGATATTTATTTATTTATTTATTTAGTAAATAAATACTTTAATATTCACATGTTAATTTCCTTTGTTTGCATTGGACCAACATAAATAAGTAGAGGGAAAAAAGGCCAAATCTGTTGTCATTCCAAACAGAACTCCAAAAATGGCCGGACAAAATTATTGGTATCCTCAACTTAATATGTGGTAGCAGACCATTTGGAAAATATAACTGAACTCAATCGCTTCCTGTAAACATGAATGAGTTTATCACTCCTCTCTTGTGGAAATTGGACCGCTCTTCTTCTTCCACCGGCTCCAGGTCTCTCGCATTTGAGTGGTGTCTTCTCCCGACAGCTGTTTGAGATTTCTCCATAGGAGTTTCATACTATTTACATGTGGACTCATTGCTCACTCCCCAGAGCTTTGTCTTAAACCATCTCTGGGTGCTTTTTGAAGCATGCTTTGGGTCATTGTTGATGTTCTCCTCTCTGAAGGCCTTGCATTGTTTTTCTTTACCAACAAGCTCTGTTTTGGTCTCATCTGTCCACAGGACATTCTACAGGTTTTTTTTCTCCATTCTGTCTTTTTATGTCTCTGTATCAGCAGAGGAGTCCTCCTGGATCTCCTACCACAGCATCCCGTTTCATTCAGATGATGACAGACAGTGTGAGCTGACACTGTTGAACCGTGTCTGTCTGCAGGTCAGCTTGAATTTGTTTGGAAATTGATCGAGGTTCTTTATCCACCATTTGAACAATCCTTCGTTGCAATCTTGAATCAGTTTCTGTCTTCCGTCCACATCCAGGGAAGTTAGCTACAGTACCACAGGCTGTAAACTTCTTGATGATGTTGCACTCAGTGGACACAGGAGCATGAATATCTCAGGAAATGGACTCGTAACCCTGAGATTGTCCATGCTTGTCCACAATTTGGGCTCTCAAATTCTCAGACAATTCTTTGGTCTTCTTTCTTTTCTCCAAGCTCATTGTGGTACACACAGACTCACAGCACAGGTTGAGTCACTTTTTTCCATCTAAACTGGCTGCAAGTGTGATTTCTACATTGCCAGCACCTGTTACCTTCCACAGGTGAGTTTAAATACTAATGAAAGCAGGGTCACTATTGAATGTACCTTTGTAAATTGTTTTCACAGTACTTCTTTTTGATTTCTTTTACAGACTAATTTCTCAAAAAAAAAAAAAAAAAAAAAAAAAACAGACAAAGATTTCATACTAACAAAGACTGATAATTACTTATGTTTAGCAATCCCAATTTTTTCGGCTGATGACGCTTATACAATTTATTTGATTATTTATACTCTTTACATTTTTAGGGTTTAAAACATACAGTACAGGCCAAAAGTTTGGACACACCTTCTCATTCAATGCGTTTTCTTTATTTTCATGACTATTTACATTGTAGATTCTCACTGAAGGAATCAAAACTATGAATGAACACATGTGGAGTTATGTACTTAACAAAAAAAGGTGAATTAACTGAAAACATGTTTTATATTCAGTTTCTTCAAAATAGCCACCCTTTGCTCTGATTACTGCTTTGCACACTCTTGGCATTCTCTCGATGAGCTTCAACAGGTAGTCACCTGAAATGGTTTTCCAACAGTCTTGAAGGAGTTCCCAGAGGTGTTTAGCACTTGTTGGCCCCTTTGCCTTCACTCTGCGGTCCAGCTCACCCCAAACCATCTGGATTGGGTTCAGGTCCGGTGACTGTGGAGGCCAGGTCATCTGCCGCAGCACTCCATCACTCTCCTTCTTGGTCAAATAGCCCTTACACAGCCTGGAGGTGTGTTTGGGGTCATTGTCCTGTTGAAAAATAAATGATGGTCCAACTAAACACAAACCGGATGGGATGGCATGTCGCTGCAGGATGCTGTGGTAGCCATGCTGGTTCAGTGTGCCTTCAATTTTGAATAAATCCCCAACAGTGACACCAGCAAAACACCCCCACACCATCACACCTCCTCCTCCATGCTTCACAGTGGGAACCAGGCATGTGGAATCCATCCGTTCACCTTTTCTGCGTCTCACAAAGACACGGCGGTTGGAACCAAAGATCTCAAATTTGGACTCATCAGACCAAAGCACAGATTTCCACTGGTCTAATGTCCATTCCTTGTGTTTCTTGGCCCAAACAAATCTCTTCTGCTTGTTGCTTCTCCTTAGCAGTGGTTTCCTAGCAGCTATTTGACCATGAAGGCCTGATTGGCGCAGTCTCCTCTTAACAGTTGTTCTAGAGATGGGTCTGCTGCTAGAACTCTGTGTGGCATTTATCTGGTCTCTGATCTGAGCTGCTGTTAACTTGCGATTTCTGAGGCTGGTGACGCGGATGAACTTGTCCTCAGAAGCAGAGGTGACTCTTGGTCTTCCTTTCCTGGGTCGGTCCTCATGTGTGCCAGTTTCGTTGTAGCGCTTGATGGTTTTTTCGACTCCACTTGGGGACACATTTAAAGTTTTTGCAATTTTCCGGCCTGACTGACCTTCATTTCTTAAAATAATGATGGCCACTCGTTTTTCTTTAGTTAGCTGATTGGTTCTTGCCATAATATGAATTTTAACAGTTGTCCAATAGGGCTGTCGGCTGTGCAGTAACCTGACTTCTGCACAACACAACTGATGGTCCCAACCCCATTGATAAAGCAAGAAGTTCCACTAATTAACCCTGATAAGGCACACCTGTGAAGTGAAGACCATTTCAGGTGACTACCTCTTGAAGCTCATCGAGAGAATGCCAAGAGTGTGCAAAGCAGTAATCAGAGCAAAGGGTGGCTATTTTGAAGAAACTAGAATATAAAACATGTTTTCAGTTATTTCACCTTTTTTTGTTAAGTACACGTGTTCATTCATAGTTTTGATTCCTTCAGTGAGAATCTACAATGTAAACAGTCATGAAAATAAAGAAAACACATTGAATGAGAAGGTGTGTCCAAACTTTTGGCCTGTACTGTATTTGACTACAACTGGAAATTTAAAATTCAGAAATCACAAACTGGCAAAAACTGTTACTTAGACATTTCAGATTTACTCCAATTAGTTAGCAGACTCTGAAGGGTTTTTGTTTGTTTCTTTTCCCCATGATGTTATTTTTTTAATTTTTTTATATTCTTTTTATACTTTATTATATTTGCAGAATCTTTTCTAATGAAAAATCTATGTAACATGTATACTTCAACTTGACTTGAATTTAATAAAATAAACTAGATAAAAAGAAATTATTTTCTAAATGCGATCTGATGTTGTGTTTTAAACGTGTCATCGTCCTTGGTCATAAACAAACGGCCATTCACCACGGCCTGGCCACAGTCTTCTCATGCACAGTGAAAGTATTCAGTATGAATGAATGATGACGTTGGATGGAGAATAGAATAAGACCTTTATAACCTATTTTGTAGGGAATCAAATGCTTTAATGGCATTTCTGTCTTAACAGTACAATTGGTGTATGATGGAGATACAACGTTCTCACTCAAGTAGTTTGTCTTTTTTAATGAAAAATAAAAGCTGAGAGGAATAGATTGGTTTTTTTTTTTGTTGTTTGTTTTTTAAACACTGCTTTGCGGTATGATCCAAGTAGTGCTTCACCAGTGTCACAAAAGTTGGACTGCACCTCACATTGGTTGCATATTAGTTGACGTAAAATGAATGATCTGTCACCCGTATCAAACATGGTGAAAATGACGTGAGTTCCACAGATCTGTGTACCTCTCCCTGTTTATTTTTATGGACATAAGTTAATGAGATATGTACGAAATTAAAAGCAAGAGTTACCTTGTTCCACTCTAACCTAATCAGTTTTAATAAAGGGATCTTAACCAATTCACTGTACCAGTATACAGTAAGCACTACACATCATCATACACTGTAATCAACACTCCTGCTGCTTTGAAAATGATGAATTTCAACAAGACCTCTATAAACTACAGACCACCAACAAGCTTATTTCACATGCATTTGTAGTGGGGTATTGAGAAGCGATAGATCCTCCATGTGCACAAGCCATTGTCATCAGTTGCATTTGATAAAATTGTATAGCTCATTGGAAATTTGTTTTGTGTGTGACTAATCAATATTTTTCACACAGAAGCGAAAGTAACACAATGTTACAAAACAGACAGTATAATTACATTTAGAATAGTGTAAATGTCCTGTACTGTATTTTACAAATACGTTGTCACAAAGCTTTACACGTGCCTCAAAACCAGAACATAGTCGGTGCACTGAAATTACAAAAAGTTTTGGTACAACACTCAGGGGTACAACAAATTAGGTGCAGTAGCATTGTAAAAATAAAAAAAGGGCCCAATGTAATTCCAAAACACAGAGCAACAGGGTGCTCGATTATTCTGAGGCAGAGATCTTTAATATCACCATTTCTGCAGCTGTCTTTAACCTCCAACCATCAGAAGTACATTACTGTGAAAAAATGACTTGTGGATGCATCTGAACAACATAATCAGGGTCTACTCTTCACTATGTTCAGTTCATGGCTGCATGTGTTTCCTTGTCTTTAAGAGAATCCTGCCCTCCTTTAAACCTTGAAGGACGAGAGGGAGAGAGAGAGAGAGAGAATGCAAAACGACTCCCAGATTCAGAGTGTGAAAGTGACCGTTCACTGTCACTTCTCTCACATGAGGCAATCACAAAAATGTTAAGGTATTACTGAAATGCAACCACACCATCGACTTCCTTATTACTGACAACAAACAAATTCAACATTTTAATAGTATTTTATATGTGTGATGTATCACAATATGATTATCACACAAGCGAACAAAAACAATGCAAGCAACAAAGCAAAAATGGTTGAGAATGTAATGAAAGTGCCAGAAATAAAGTACATCAAAATAACAGTACAAACATAAAGGAATGATATAATTTTTCTGCAACTTAAGATTTTTTTTTTTTTAAATATGGCATTGCTCTATAAAATCTGTGGAGTGCAGTATAATTTTAACATATATAGATTGTGATTGAAAAACTACCATATTTGTAGCTTTGTGTCAAAATTGCACAGAAATAATGTTTTACAAACTGCTACGTTTATAAATCATTTAGGGTACCAGGAATTGAACTGACCCAGAAAATCAATTATTGACCTCTGGGCCACAAGCTTCTCCAGATGTTCAAGAAAGAAAAGGAAAGAAAACAAAGGGGCTCTGTTGGTTACACTAATTTACAAATACTGAGGAACAATCTCCTCTCCGTGATCTTAATAAAGAATCATATACCTGTCCAGAGATCTCCATCTTAAGATTGTGAGTCACACAGATATGCCACTTTGCCCCTTAAGGAGGAAAAAAACAATCTTTTTTTTTTTTTTGTCCCTTTCCAGCTACAGCAGGCACCCCCACATCCAGGATATTAAGGGAGTGGTGATGAGGATTTCTGGCAGTAATTAAAGTCATACTGATAATAAAAGTGAGGTGTGAAAAGTGTCTTTATCTAAAAAGTGAGGATCTGAGCCACAGTTTACATGGCCACATCCAGGGCACTGAGATAGCAAAAGGTTTCCACATGCCCCTGGACATCAGTGAGGTGAGCTAGCCTGCTGCAGCAAAACTCAAGTGCCTCTCCCACCCCTTTGTCTTCTGCAGAGAGTCCCCGCTCCCCCGTCTCCCCCCTCAGTGTCTGAACCTGTACGAGATGGGCAGGAGCAGGTTATTCTTCTTTAGGGCCTGCACCCTGCTGAGTGTCTCCTCATCCAGGGCAATGTAGCAGCGCCGGGCATAATCCAGCAGCTTCTCCTTAGACGGGTCAAACTCGCCCACCTCTGCCACCTTCTCTGGGGCCACCAGTAGCAGCTCAGCAATGGGTGTGGTGGAGGCCACTGTGTTGCGGTCCACACCATGTATCTGGAAGGCTTTGGACATGTTCTTCAGACGCTGGTAGGTAAGCAGGATCTTCTTGTAGCGAAACAGCACTCCAGCAGCATCTTTCACTGAAAGGCAACAATGAGAGTGACAGACAGTCGTCTTCGGTCAAAAATGAGACGGAAACGGAATTCGGAGTAAACTGCAAGTTAAAAATCATTGCAGTCAATAATAAAATCATGCCAGCTAAGTTTTGTTCGAGGATGTGTGTCCTTCCCTCACCTCTCTGCCGTTCTCTGGGGACTTGGAAGACCCGCCTTCTCTTCAGTGGGTGTCTGTTGCTGTTAATAGTCTCTGGCATTACATCCTCCCCTGATATCATTTCGTCCTCATCGAGGTAGCTGTCTTGCTCCAGATACTCCTCAGAATCTCCCAGAAGTGAAAGTGAATCTAAGGAGACAAGACATAAATATCTTGTGATCAAAGCTACAAGTAACAATCTTTAATTTTCCCATGCCTTTTCTCCCAAGTATCAAACATTATTCGCTTTAGGTCAAAACAAGTGATGCAAAGCTTCAAGCCATGTGAGTAGTATTACCTGGCCCTACGTTACCATGTCCACCCATTTCACTTATAGTTGACCTGGTATTGCTGTTGTTGCTGCCGCTGCTGCCACTGGCTGTGGAGCTGGTAGTGCTGTGGCCTGGCAGGAGGGCCTGGGATGGCGCAGAGTTGAACAAAGCATTCATAGAGGCAAGCTGATTAGCTATTGGGCTGGAGACATGATTTTTGGAAGGCACCATCGTTGGAGGACCAGGCCTTCGCTGGATAAACTGCCGTGAGGGGAAATGCTGTGAGTCTGACTTCTGCTGCTCTGTAAGAAGGAAGGGGACACAATTAGTGAGAACAATGAAATACAAAGCCTAAAACAATAAAGGAAAGCAGATCTTAACTACAAACCAGTAATAAGTACACACTTAAAGAACACAAGTATTTGTTTTTACCAGTAGGACGATCTTCCTCTCTTCTTGCCCTCCAGTTGAATCGTCTGGACTCATAGCCTGTAAGGAGAGAGATGCCAAAACTATATGATTTGCTTTCCCATCCTGACTTCTTGTTGTATTGGTTATCACCTCACATTAATTGCCTTCCCTCACCATTACTGTACTGGCTCTGGCTCTGTCCCTGTCCTTGGCTCTTTGTGGAAAAGATGAAGCGGTCCAGCTGGCAGCGGAGGAAGTCCCTCTCCTCCTCCAGATCCTCAATCCGTTTCTGAAGCCACGAGTTTTTCTCGAGAGAAATCTGCAGCTGGGTCCGCAAGTTGGTGATCAGCATGTATGAGTTGCTGGCTGGGGATGGGCCAGCAGAGGGGGGGGACTCTGAGCGGGACAGGTACATTAAAAAGTTAGGATGCTCTTTATCACCAATGTGCATGGGAAGGATGCAATAATAATGCCAATGAAAGTGCATCATAAAGTTGTTCACCATCAAAATTCTGATCATTCTGGTTGAAAAATCCTTGCTGCTCAAAGTTGTTCTCCTCGTAGGGGATTGCAATTTCATAGGTGTCCTCATTTTTTGGAGCTGAGGAGGAGGAGAAAATTACACACAATGATGACCTGTAATGTCTCACGCAAAGGCAGTGCCATCATATTTATTTGGGGACTTTTTAACATCTCACTTTGCAAGTGAAGTGAGCTTGCGTGGCTCTTGGATGTGGAAGCAGCATCACTTCTGTTTCCGTCCTCCATCTCGTACCCAAGACAAAGTGTGTGAGAAAAAAAAAAATCATGTGGATTAATTTATGGTTTACAAAATAAATGTCAGTCATATTGAGAAGCTGGCGCAAGATTGGACAATTAACGCGTATCCACAGGACAGTATACGACTTAGTGGCACAAATGTAGTGTTTCTGCCTCTGTATGGTTAAAAAAATATATATAGCTACAGCTTTCACCGGTGAGCTTCCATAACGTGGGCAATAACATTCAAGTGCAGTTCAAGTGCAGGCAACCGCAAACCAAAGCTACTTTTATTATGTGACTACCACAAAAGAGAAGGACTGCAACACACGATGTCATGCACGAACAGAAACAGAAAACAGAAACAGCTGGACTGAATCACCAATCAAACATTTGTTAGTAGCTGCCTGGTAATCATGTGTTCACAGTGGCGGAGGCTTGCTATCCGGCGCTACCTCGGACTCATGTTAGCTCTGGCGTAACGTTAGCAAGAATTTAGCTGCGATTATAAAATTACAATCCAAACCTTGCTCTACATTTCACTGTTTACTTCCGACATTCAGAAACAGACTCCCCATGCCAGAATCATGCAGAGTACAAATGCTGGTACATACCACTCTACTGTTGTAATAACTTAATCGCGCACATGTAATAAAACGTTATTACTCTGTCATAGCTCCATTTCACGCATCCATCTGCTAGCTAACAAGCTAACAATAACAATTATCGCCCTTTTATTTTTTTCCAAGATTCTTTCACGTCATTTCCGGGTGTAATAAAATTGATAAGGTAGCTGGTGACAGAAAATGAGCATGTTGCAGAAGAGGGTTTGTGAAGTAATGGTTATAAGGAAAACATTCAAATCAGTGGCTGTTGTTACTATAATAAAAGTATACTTTTCAATCCGAGGCAATTTTCTCCTACATATTACATGATATAATAGCTGACAACTATAATTAAAAAAAAAAAAATGTTTACAGTGTAATAACAGTCTGTAGGTAGATGTTGCACTGTAGTTCCTGCTATTTCCACCTCCAGCTTTGACATACCGATTGTCTTCTGTGTTGAGTGAAAACAGCAGGACAGGTAAGGCAGGTAGGGAGGTGTCAGGTGTCATTGTTGACTCGAGGCTTGGCGGAGTCGATCCGGAAAGATTCAAATGGCACTATTTTTCTGTTAACCTATATTTTAACATAGGCTACTTCAAATATTCAGCAAAAGTGGGGGAAAACAGAGCGGTGAGTGTTTTCGGGTATATTCCTCATACATTTTCTTGGCTGTAAGTGTGATTTTGCGGCAGTGTGTTTTGTCTGAGCTGAAAAGTGCCCTCATGTTGCGTATGAGTGGCACCTGTTTTGACTGTAAATTTAAGACGTCGTTATAAAACAACTCTGCAAATACAACATAAGTTAGTACTAGTAATAGCCTAAGTTTTACAATGGCCACAAGTACTTTCCTTCATGCAATACATTTTACTTTTGAAAGTTTGAAAAGGTGTCACATATGACCCTTTTTGTCACTTTATTAAGAATATGTAAGGGGGGAAAAAACTTTTAAGCCCTCTCCATTATTTTCCTATGCAGCCATGGCTCCCAAGTATGAAGGCTTGTCCCACTGTAAGCTGGCCCTGGTGTTTGCTGTGCTGATGGATCTGCTGGGTGTGACATCCCTGCTGCTGGGGGTCTTTGCTCCACTGGAGATCAGGGGGCAGGATTTTGGAGACCTGCTGGTGTACTCAGGAGCCCTGCTGGTGCTGCTGTCCCTGGGAGGCTGGGTCATGTGGTACAGTGGAAACATCGAGGGTCTGACTTCTAGAAAGGAGTTGGGAGGAACTGTAGGTGGAGCTGTGGACCGCCTTGCCCGCTCCCTGAGCCGCAGGATACGGATCCCCAGGAGTCACAGCAGCCCATCATAGGGACTCAAGACCAAAGAAGCAAGATAAGGCTGCCTTTACAGGAGTGGCTGTCATTTACCACTGGAGCACGCAAAACTGCCTGGGGCAAAGGAGTGTCAGCCCTGACATTCACTCTCTTCATAACAGCACCACTATTGTGGAGCTGCTTGTTCACATGAGAACACTGTCAGTGCCATTCAACGTGTTTTCACAGTCAGACACAAGATATTTTGTATTTGACTTGGGACACAAATGTTGTTCAAATTTGGCAGTATAACAAGCACATTATGTATAACATATGAGGATTAAAGAGGTTTATCTGCGTTATAATATTGTGTTGGGAGATTTTAAGATTTATTCAGTTAACTGCTGTTAATGTGTGTTTGTAGTGCTGTCACACCAGGCTGGTGCAGTGCCGCTCAATTAAATTCACTACACTGACCATTCAATCAATTTTTAATGAAAATAATCATATTTACACATGGTCGAGTCATTACTGAGTTTGTCTTAAATTGATTGTCTGTGCAAGAAATTTGGGATGCTGAAGTGATAACTTGTTCATAAATACTGCATAGGTCACTTCAAAACTGTTATATAATCTCTCTCCCTTATTATACATGATACAGTAACAAACTTAAAACAACATAAAACAAATTAAGACGCCCAAAGTATTTCATGTAGTCAAAAGAATGGAAAAAACAAAGAAGCTGAATAAATAATTTCTAAGGAAAAACATTGCAATGAAGGAAGAGAGTTCATAAACATCCAAAATGTGCAACACACACACAATGAAAATATTGCATAGAAATGGCAGTAACGTGCAATGACACCACATCCAATGTGGGAGGGTTGGATTTGAGTTGCACAAACCACACATATATAATCAAATGGACCAGTCAAATATGTAAATGCAACATGAGATAAGAGTCTGTCGTAATGCTGAGAGAAAGCCACTACCTGTTCCAGTTCACAGTTACCGACAGCATGCTTATACAGCACCTTCAAGTCCAGTCATACTATTAAGGTAAACATTTGATCAAAAAGTATATGAGAGGAAACCTGAAGCCAAACTGATGGAATGGAGGTATGAATGAGCCCTTGTGTATCTGATCTTAGGAGAGCAGCAGAAACAAGAGTCTCGCAAAAAAGGTATGAGTTGTGTGACTGAATCTAAAAAGTGCTGTTAGTGTGATATGTATGACAATAATCTTAACAATAAGGAAGGGCAAAGGACAAACAAAATAACAGCTAGATTACTGACCAATTCTACAGCAATGCTGTAAGATCAAGAGCTGTCAGATTAAGGCACATAGTAAGACAGCATCATCCACTGGGGTATTTTACTCAAAGGATGGATTTTCACAATGAATAAGATAAAGGGGTATGAACCAGAGATTAGACTACATATTTCTACAGCTGTTGGAGTTTCCTTTCATACTTGCTACAATGAACACTGGGGTGATGTAATTATCAGAGAATCAGAGAACCATTTCCAGTGTTAATCCGTGTATGCTGATGTCCGCTCCACCTTTATCACAATTCAAACCGAGATCCATAGGCTGAATCACGTCAGAGGGCGGGGCTGGGCACCAAGAGGGTGGGACTCTGCCAGATGATCATATGACTGCGTTCAGACCGCTGAGGTGTTGATTGTGGTAACTCTCCTGATACGTCAGTTGCGTCATCCCCTGAAAGAGTATATGGATCAAGTTGGCATGTGATAAACTCAGCACCAACAAAAAAGACTAACCAGTCAGCGCATCTTGCCCCAGTTTGTAGTGGAAACCACAATAACGCCACACAGATGCCTCTGATCAAAAGGCTTTAAAAACTTGACATCCCATCAGGATTTGTTCGGTCTTTGAACTCACCGATTCGGAAGTTGATGTAGCCCTCACCTCCACTGAGGATGAGCTGAGAGGTAGTAACAGTGCTGCTGCCAGACGAAGTGTTCAAACAGTCTGTGGGCCAGAGAGCATGACAGTCACTACAATACAAACACAGCCTTCAAGTGCAGCCTACAGGATCTCTCTGAGCTAATAAGCTGTTTTAAAGTGTGTTCATGTTATGTCTGTCAGATTCTTACCAGGTGCAGCAATGATGAATCTGACAGATTGCCTGTGTCCATGGTAACACAGCTGGGCTGATGCAATTGAGCAGTATGGGATGGAAACCGCCTCCGATGCTGTGGAGGGTCAATTATATTGTGATGACTCACACAGTGCATTTCTGACAGTACAGATCTGAGGCCCTCTCAGGTCATGCTAACTGGTATGCAATACTCACTTATAGACAAAGGGATGGAGAAGATGGCACCGCTTCCTGTGCCCACCCACAGACGCCCAGAGATGATTGTGAGAGAGGAGATCTGAAGAGTCGAAAGTGTGAGGAAGGCTGGGCCTAAAGAGAGAGAGAGCGATGCTTAGTCTAGGAATGAGTAGAAACTCAGTCACAAAACAAACCAAAATGTATTTACATTTGAAAGAACAGGGTATGAATAGGGTCACTGCTAAATCGAACGCTCTGACAGCCCACTGGCCATCCTTTTATTTCCCTAACTCTGATAATGATTTCTCTCTCTCCCTCATTTTATTGGGGGGAGGAGGGTGAACACAGTCAATCTACCTTCCTGAACCTTTTGTCAATTTGATTACTTTAATGAAGGTCTGCGGCCAAATGCATTAAAAGTGCTGTAATTTTGTTGATGCTCTAGTTCTGTATCAGCCAGAAGGAAATTGATGGCGAATTCAATAATGGCTCAAAGTGCAATTGTGTAAGTGCTGCCCAAAAGGCAAAGGGGAACACAGAAAGAATGAGGCACAAAAAAATAGAATTAAGAAAAAAAAAAAAAAATTCTTTATGTATACAGCAAGTACAAGTAGCCAACAAAGGATTAGTTAAATCAGATTGCCCAGCTTGTCACAAACATTTGAGAGAAGCAGCAGTGTTATGGGCCTGAAATATGTGCATAATCTGAGAAAAGGAAACTTACTATACTATGCTGAAGCAGTATGTTACTGCTAAAAATACTGTCAATTCCAGAGATGCTAAAAAGGCACAGAGTATGTGTACAACTATAAAGTATGGTGTTTTTACTTTAAATTTCTTCCTAACAAAAAATAATAATAATAATAAAAAAAATCTCATTCTTTGTACCTACCTAATGTTTTAGTGACCAGAGTGGTAAAATCAACTTCCTGTAGTGGTCGTCCTGTGGCCCAGTCAAATAACCTGAGGACTGGGTCAAGCCTGCAGGACGTCCAAACACCACTTCCACCAGCACACAGGAAACGCACCTGCTGCTCACTGCGCTCCGATACTGAGAATGTTTGCTGCAAGGTGAGAGGATGAGTAATGATGGTGAAATCCCAAACAGTCTGACAGCAGGACACAACACATGTAGACAGCACGTTCTGGATTCTTACCTCAACTTTCTGGCTTTCTTGGTTGACCACGTGGACCCGGTTCCAGTATCCCACCCACAAGCGGCCACTTTTTGCAAGGCAACAGCGAATGGGCTGCAAAGGCGTTGATCCAAGGGCCACTACTTTGTGTGATTGTAGATCCCAGCCACCTGTGAGTCATAGCACTCATTAATCATCATCACTCAGGATAAATTTTGGATATTCAAATGTGTCAGAATGTGGAGACAGAGTGACTAAGGCCACAGTAAAATGTTAAAATAAAGACAGGAAACAGCCATTACCTGAGTTGTGTGAGAAAAATGCTAATGTCCCGTCTGCTAAGCCAGCTATAACTTGACTCTGGGAATACCTATGAGATTCAATGAACAGTTTCTCATTTTCAAACCTGCACATTTTCTGAGAAAAGTCTGGTAATAAGTCCATGTTAGATAATATTAAACATAATTTATCCTGCTACTTTATGTACACCCACAGATCAAACAGAGAAAGAGCAGAACTCACGTGAGTGAATAAATACCCTCTGTTAGGGAAACAGACTGCAGACAGCGCCTCCTGCCTGCGGAGGCTGAGTGTACCAGCACACTAAGAAAGTGAAGGCGCAACATAGAAAAGAAGAGTGAGAAAAAAAGACAATGAGAGATAGTTTTGCAAGCAAGTCTATTAGTCCAAGTGTCATGTAATAAAGTGAGTTGCTTATTCAGCAGAAGGTACCTTCCTTCCTGAGTTCCAATCCACACTGTTCCTGACGTGTCACCTGATATAACAAGACCAAAAACAATGTATCACAGGAAGGTCTTCGCAAGCAGTTTTAACTTGCCTGCACGGCCAGTAAACTCTGACTTCTAGATGGTATTTGGGCATAATAAATGCAGAGAATATATCATGCAAGTTTCCAGCAGGCAGCTGCTGCTTGTGGCATTGATGTTTGTAGCACTGACCCATGGGAGGCACGGCACAGATGCAGAGAGCAGGAGAGGTGGGGGGGAGGCTGAACTGATCCAGTACTGTATTGGACCGTGCTGGATCAATCACTGTGATGTCACTGCTGGAGGCAGGGCCAGAAACTACCCACACAGAGCACTGGCAGAGAAAGAGGGATATGGAGATTGGAAAGATGATTGGCATGACCCAACTTGTCTCAGGGCGGTGTTAGTTGTGGCTGGATGGCACTGTAGATGGTGGTTAGAGTGTGACTGCAAATATCATTCAGGCAGGATAATGACAGACTTACCGTGGCCTCTCCTGAGATCTCAGGTGTGACTGCAACAGCACAGTGCAGCTGCAGACAAAACACAAGTTAGGAACCACATCTGATTATAATAATAATAGGATCTAAGGTAAAGGCCAGTAGGTTCCTCATATGCAAAAACATTGGTTGCCTTACTAAAATCACCCAAATGGTCCTGTGGTAAGAACTACCTTAGCTGTGGAGTCTCGCTGATCCAGCAGTCTGAGCTGCATTAGGACAGGCACATCTTTGGGCTCAGGGGCAAGTTCCTGGGATTCCTGCAATGACAACATTCATCCAGCAGGATATTGTTAGGATTGCAGCAAGGCTAAAAGAGTCTAACAAACCCTCCACCGGTCTGCATAGGAGACAAATATGGTTGTACGGGCAAGCTGAGCAAATAAATGAGCTAATGACAATCCCATCATATCTGGGAGCCCATGTTGTGGGTAATGGGCTAAATACTAAGTGTGTAGCAGAGGGGGAGATGTTCACACCAGAGTTAATTCTTCCCAGAACAACTAAATTATGCATAATACCATGCTTGCCTTTCTTTACAGTGAACATGTGATATTATATAAAGAGGGTAGATCAGCTGTACTAGAGTGCAACTTAATTCTGCAACACTTTAATGTCGCGATCTTGTTCACTTTTTTCTGCTTGGGCTGATTGCCTACACACAATTCTGGGCGCTGAAGCTTTGCAGCAAGTTAAATGTGTAGTGAATATGTTCTATAAAGTACTTGCAGGCTTGGCAGTGAAAAACAAAAGTTGCTCTCCAAACTGCATAGGAAAGCCTAGAGTAAATTGCGTTTTTGCAGAGGTGTGTTAAGGTTTAACCACTTGTATGTACAGTATTACAATAGTTTCTCTACCACACTTTTACTAAGAGTGAACCTATGACTGATGAGTCACTGTTATACTACCGATTAAACACTGTTTGCTGTAGAATTTCTTCTTATTTCTTTTTCTCATGATCTAGGGAGCACATTCTCAGTAGAAGTCATGCTGCATAGTACAGGCTTGGAATAACCTCCCAGATGATATTAGACAAAACAAAATTCTACATTTTAATCTAAAATTTTATTTTGTAAAGCACCTTTAATTGCCTCTCTATGAAATGTGCTACAAACAAAGCTGCCTTGCCTATAGAAATACTATAAGGATACTATAGGTGGCTGTGGCACTGTGACTGTTTGTGACTTGTCATTTTCATCATTAGGGTGCATCTTGGTAGAAATAGGCTACATTTAATTTTATACACCTTACCATGGTGGGCTGCCATAGTAAAGAAACACTGACAAAACTACCGTTATAAAGACTTCCCCCTGCTAAAAGTGAGATCTAACAGTCAACCAGCTGAAAGTGAAACCTAACTGCAAGCCCCAGATCATATGACCTAAAGGGTGATCAGACTGACCAAAGCTTCTGTGTGTAGCACCCCACTGCTATCAATAGTGGGGCTAAAAATGTATGTGAATGTGGCTGGTAATGTTCAAGCCTATGTCCTTGTGAATTTCATTCAGTCTTAATAGAGGAATAGAAGGAAGGCAAATTGTTTTCCCTTGCCCCCGCTTGGCCTCCCACCTGTGTGCCGACTGATGTGTTTCTATACCTGTGTGTGTGACAGTGGCATGCTCCAGCCGTGCATCTGTCGTTTTCCCAGTGTTCTCCAAATGTGAGAGCGAATTTCTCTGTAGAGCTCCCTCCTCCTGACGCGTGGTGAAAGAGCAGCAGGAGAAGCAGAACTAAAGAAGAAGATCCATATTAATTCATTTGATTACACATTCATAACCTTGCAATCAAGTTGCAAATAATGCTGTGCAACAAAGAAGTGTATGCAGGTGTGACAGAGACAGAAACACTAGCTTACTCAGCCTGAGTCTGACCGACAGCCCGTAGTTGTGGAGACCCCAGAGGAGAGCGACTGAGTGCTGGGGATGTTGGCAGGGCAAATGCTGCAGCAGGCGGCGGGATCAAGGGCTCCTTTGATATGCCAAACAAGCGGTTGAACCTTTAACACAGAGACAGTTAATACTCAACAAGTGACTAAAGAATATTACTATATATTGCCTGTTATTGGCCCCTTAATGTTACTGACCTCAATAAATGTCTGAGGATGCATAAGAAACTGGTGCTAAGCACAATCTAAGTAATAATGATTGTACTAAGCACAATCATTATTTTATTACCCTCTCTCTGATTCTTTTGATTGTTGTAAAAATAGATTCAACCCTCTAAGACATGTGTGGCTAAATTTTTTTGCAACTGAAAAGATGCATTTTCACATTAGAAGTTTTTTTTTTTTTCTTTACCAAAATATAGCATATTGTGTCGTGGACATTTAAGACAGGAAAATATCTGAGATCATTGGAAGGTTTATGGCAGTTTAATCATGTGCTTGGACTTCAGACCATGTATTGGACATTGTAGCCAAACAGTAACAGTGCCCTGCGGACCTTGTTGTGTGCAGAAAGAATCAGAAAAATGTGCCTGGTTGAGAAGTAACATTCTCTGCACCTCTGTCAAAACTTAAGCTAAATTTGAAACTTACTTTCTCCAAACACTTGACCTTCTCTCCTCCGTCATCCGCTCTTCTTTTGTTGCACTGCAAATGAAGAGAGAAAAAGATTTCAGGCTTTACATGAGGCTTTACTTTCTCATGTCATTGGTTTGAGCATAATCTTGAACTAGAGAGATATAGAGGGGAATCAATATCAACTGTTTTGATTCAGTAGCAATGTTACCGAAGAGCCTGACTACGTCTAAATGCCTCCTGCAGCTCAAAAAGACGCTCCTTGTATTGGTTCTTCTCCATGACCACACGAGCCATTTCAGAACGAGAGAAGCGGCGCAAGGATGTGGGTAGAGAGGCCTGAGAGGAAAGATTTGGGTTACCGAATGGAGTAAACACATATCAGTTACAATCATTAACACTAAGCAGTCATTCAATTCAATCACATGGTTTTGCCACTGCAACATGGCTGTAGCACTACATTGTGGTGATAAAAACAGATCATAATTAAAAATAAAAAATCTTTTCTTACATCAGGATCTTGAGATTGAAATACTTCCAGCTCTTTCCGAAGTCTATGGAAACAGTGAAGACACACAATTTGTGTTACTATATTTTATAAACAAAGACATTTGTTTTAACAGAAAATGACAACACTGTTCTGCACCTCTTAGTTTCCTCCTCCATCTCCTTCATCCTGCTTTCTAATCGGGAGACTGTTTCTTGGAGAGTAGTCACTTCCATTTGAAGAGCTGAACGGTCATTGGTCAGCTCCTCCACCCGAGATATCAGAGCTTTACGGGCTGCATCCACTAACTCGCTGAAGGAGGGTCAGAACGAAAGAGCAAAAATGTAAGGCTGTGAAACAAGATACCAACTTATAAGCTGCTATCTACTCAAGGGTGAAATCAGAAGCATGGAAAAACCCACATATCCTAAAATAGTAACAATGAACTAGTCACAGCAAGGTCAGAATAACTAATTACAAGACTCACTGGGTGTGTTTCAGTTCCTCGTACTTTGAAACAATCTCCTCAAACTGGTCGCCACTTCCTAGATAAAAAAAAAGACAGATAGATAGCTGTCTCTATCAAAAATGTTTCTCAACCTTATTAACTTGTAGTCCATAAACAGATGTGTAAGCCGTAAAGGTTTCCCTCTTAAATACCTTTTTTTTCCAGCACAAAATTACTGGCAGTTAATACTGTTCTGTAAGAGGAAGGGCATTTACCAAAATAACAATAAACAATAAGCAGGACTCCCTGTGCACAGCCACTGACGTGCCGTCACTTGCATCCTCAGGTTCGCTCAGGGCTGAGCATACCAGCGGACTCAACAAGCTTAACATTTGTACACTCCTGATAAACTACAGTCATTTCAGTGGGTGGTCATTTATTTAGATGTTTCTAACAATAAAATCATCTAGCCCCTGGCAGATGACTACTGGTATAAAACAGGAAGCAAGAGGTTTATGAAAGAAGAGGGCATTAAATGTGGTGACTTTATATTTATTACCTCTGACACTGGCTCCACGGTCTACACTCTCCACATAATCTCGACTCAGCTCTGACAGTTCAGAAAACACAGAGTCAGTGTTGCGTAATTCCCACTCCATGCTATCATCTTCCTCCAACACTTCCTCCTCCTCGTCTCTCTCTTGCTTTTCTCCTTCCTGCCCTTCTTCTTTCTTCTGTTCCTCCTCCTTGTCTGTCACTTCCCTCATCTCCTCCTCCAAGCTGGTTGTGGATTCGTCTCTTGACGCCTCATCACTTTTCACTGTAATTGGGCTGCTGACGATGACAGGAAACAAAAAGTATGACAGGTGAGCAAATTTGGGAATGGGTGGCGTACTTGGATGTCAGTAAATGCTTGGGCAACAAATGAGTTTTATTCACAAAATTTTCATTCAAATCTCCGACACGCATGGATGGTTTCCTTCATGTGTATAAATCATTACCTAGTGTGCAGATTGCCATGGAAGCGTGTCAGTTCTGGGGTGGAGCTGATGATGTCATCGATAAAAGATGAATCTGTAGCAGATTTTGGTGCAATGTCAATCACCTTTCCTTCTTTGGCTGCTGGATCTTCCACAGGGGAGTGCGAGTCTGGTCTTGGAGCAGTCTGCCAAAAACAGAGAGTGAGAGAACAGCAACGCCTCTGCCAGAATCTTGAATTGAATATGTTTAAAATACAGATATGAAGACAGTGAATCAATTTACCTTATCATGGACATTGGAATCCAAAAGGCCTTGGTTGGCTGATAATTCAGAGCTCTTGAGACGCACATGATTCCTAAAGATCATATTGTGACATATTAAAGAAAAATCAGTCCTTATCCTGAATAAATAAGGATCTATAGGTGTATGTCGCTCCTGTCTTTCATTTTACATTCTTTTAACCTAAAAATTATTGTGGAAACTTGGGTTTCCACAATAATTTATAATAAAAGTATAGCTTCCTGGTTAACTAGTTTGCATGCAGCTGCCAGGCTTTTAAGCAGAACAAAATGAAAGGAGTAGATAATCCAAACTTGAATTCATTGTACTGGTTCCAAGAACATTTTGAAATAGACCTTGGGATCTTAATCATTATTTTTAAAGCTTTGCATGGATCGGCACCAGTTTATGCTGCAGATCTCAGTTCTTAGCTCATTTTGAGCTGTGCATACATTCTACAGACAAAGTTTTATCATGCATTCCTAAATCTGCATTAAAAACCAATGGTAACTGCATAACTGCCTTTGCAATCAAAGCTCCTACATTTTGGAATAAGACTAGACTAGCAGACTACATCACTTCTTTTTAAAAAAAAAAAAAAAAAAAAAAAAAAAAAAAAAAAAACTGTATTTAAAAACTTAAATTTGTTAGGTACTGATGTACATCTAAGCTCTATTCTCCATCACTGCATAAGCTCTTACTACACATACATGGTTATACACCATACTACCGAAAACATACACACATTTATTTACTATCTACCAGTTCACCTGATCTGCATGTCTTTGGATTGTGGAAGGAAACCGGATCACGCAGAGGAAACCCACACAAACACTGTGAGAACACAACGCCACACAAAGAGGACCAGGGCCGAGATTCAAACTCACAACTTTTTTTTCTATGAGGTGACAGCGCTAACCACCAAGTTACCATACTGTGTGTGTGTGTGTGTGTGCCAATGACAAATTTTTGCTAATTTCCTTGCACTTTTACAGCATTTTGTAACATAGATCTAAAAATTACTGTACATTATTTGTATTTCCATGGTTAGCATGAAATAGGCTCAACTGATTGAAAAGCTGAACTTTAATATACATTTGTAAAATAACTGCTTGTTTCGCTTTTACGTACAGCATGTACTAAGCAAATAATTTGCTAATATAAAACACACATTAGATAAGGTAGAAGAAAAGCTGAACAACCTTAATGGAGAATCTCTTTCAGAATCCTTTTTCTTGTCTAACAGTTCTCGATACATGTGAGTCAACTGTGGGAGAGAGTTACAAGGATATGTAAGAAAAAGAGTAATGAGAAATACAGCTAAATATTCCATTAAAGGCTGTGGAGAAATGACAGTGTATTGACACAGTGGCCAACAAGTATTTAGACCACAGTGGTGTCTGACCTTGTTGTGAGTGTGCCTCAGTGTGCTCAGTTCTCTACCCAGATTAGCCCTCTGCTCCTCCAAGGCCACCACTGCAAGACAGAAAACAAAGCTTGAGTTATTAGTAACACTCCCTAGTGGCAAAAAAGTACACAGTGTTCGCATCAAACGTAATAACACTGACAACTCGATAGACTGTAGCTCTGATTCAGCAAAGAGGAAGGCAAGATGACTGAGAGTGGAATAAGAGAAAAGTGAAAAGAAAGAGGATTTAACGAGAGAGATACTTAGGGTAATATACTATTAATTCCAGTTGCAGTTAAATACTCACACTGATCTGCTTGTTCTCTCGCTTTCTTCTCTAGCTCTCTCTCTCGCCGCTCTCTCTCCTTTTCCCTTCCCTTTGCGGCCCTCCTTTCCTGCTCAATTTGGTCATCCAATTCTAGATACCTCTGAAGAAAATGAGCATTTGTAACACCACTGAACACAGGCAACACCAATTTTCACAATATGAAAAACATTCAACTTGAATAATGCGATTCCAAACAACATAAACGCTCCACCACTTCCAACCTCTTGACTTTCTCTCCTCAGTGCTTTCTCTGCTTGGTATCTCTCCAGCAGCTCCTCGCGCTCCACTTTCTCCTTCTCCGCCTCCTCCTCCCTCTCTCTCAGCTGGGCTCTGCAGCTGGCCAGTCCCTCCAGGACCCACACCAGGATTGGGACCAGCGACTCCACGACATCTGCACCGTGGGTCTCAATAACTGTCTGGGTAGAGGGCAAAGCAGAGCGCCAGTTAGATCTGCCTGGTCTGAGTCGAGAGTCTAGCAAGGTCACACTGATAAACAGCATGCTAAAATATCTTTAATCCACTGAATTTGTATCCCTGGAAGTTCAACACATTTATGGAGAAGTACAGAAATGAGATATAGAGAGGACAGAAATAAAAGTTTCCTTTACCTGCAGTTCTGAATACAGTTTTCCTGCCTCCTCACTCACAGTGTTGGGGTCCAGCTCTTGCTCTCCTGCCCCACACAGGATACTCTCACCACACTCCATCACTAATTTGTTATTTCTTGTTTTGTTCTAAAGTAATACCAAAGCTAAATGATCTATGAGTTGTCTGCTGGCCAAAAAACTTCTTCCTGCTTATCTAAGAATACCTAACAAGCTAATATAACTAGTTTTTCCTGCTTTCAAATACAACTGCTTACATCTTTGCCCCACATTTTACAACACCATGTTCCATTTGTGCCTATAGTGTATAGGCTAGTCTCTCCATAGTGTGTAATCAGCGATCCATGTCTGTGGTGTATGTTTTAGCTGATGTCAGGGGGAGTTTTAGAGTCCATTCTGAAAGAGAAAGGAAAAAACATGGTTGATATTGGTCATCAATAAATTCTTCCTACACTTTAAATGATTTGGACTGCAAACTCAGTGCACTGTTTTTGCAATACTGAAATTTAGAGACTTTTATGATGCACTGTTGACGGTCATGGTTGGCTGGACAGTAGGTGGAACATAAATTTGCATGGTTTGCATTTCTGACATTTTAAACTCCAGTGAACACACTGAATAATGTAAGCAAAAACAAGCAAGCACAAACAATGAATCTTTATGGTAAATGAAAATGTTTCACTTCAAATGGGCTTTAAGTCTTTGTATACACCATAAAGCCATACACTGGAGATCAGTCATCTGCAATGCTCACCACAGACGGAGATAAATGCACACACACCTCCAGCGTTCAGGTCTGACATCTACATGTAGCACAATATTCAAGTTAATTCTTGCATTGTGCATGTGTGTGTTGCCTGTACTCAATCCCCACCAGAATGACACAGTTTTGTGGAAGTGTAATGACATAATTTGTGGTTTTTACAGTAGACATCTTCACTGTGTCTATGGATTTTGCGAATGCACTTCAAAAGCATTTGGTATATAACCTATGAACAGGTAATATGTGTGTATCTCTCCGGGATTATGCAATGTACACCATGGAGAAGTAAACTTGGGCCGCACGCACGCACAATACAAAATTAGCATACAGCACAACAAATAAACATATAGGATTGCAAACACGCGCGCACAGGCTTGTCGATTTAATGACAGCAACCTGATATAATTCGCTGTTTTTCAGCTTCTAATTAATTTTTACAGGCTTCGAGATCAATAAACCTTCGACAATGCAACACTTGAATGGCGTTTGAGATATAAATAAGTAACGTGACTGACAGTGGACACCTTTGGGAGATCTTTGGCAGCAAGTTGACAAAGTTGTAACTTGGCCAACGCGAGCCGAGTCTTTCGCGCTGTCCGAGTGTAATTTTACAAACTCACCTTGGCGACTCAGTCCCTCTGGAGCAGTTTCATTTTGCCGCAGAGTTACTCAAACTTCATTCCTTTTACTTTGGACCAGCTATCAATTACACATAAACGAGTCTAAAGGAGGGGGCGTTGTTTAATTCAGACATGGCTGGACGAGTACAAGGTCTGGCCAATCACAGCTCAGTGCCCGTCCACTGGAGCCAATAGGCGTGATCCTGGGGCGGGACTTGGGTAGTTCTGTTTTCAGAAGAAGAAAAAAAGTTTCCTGAAACTTGAATAATGACACGTGACTAAGAAGACTGAGGGCTGTCAGGTGATCTGACCCACGCAAATCCAATACCTGCCTACATACCTCACGTACATGCCGACTGGATTTCTTTTACTACGTCGCTTCAGGAGAAAAAAAAACTTGCTGAGGAACTCACATTTTACAAACACGCATAAACAGATGGGGCAGCCAAGTCTTATGTTTTATATAAAACTACAGGAGAGACAGAACTTTTGATGCAGAGCCGACTTCCTTCATAACATCATAACTGTGCTCTGAATTGTCAAAATGAACAGTGATTTCATAAAATGTGGTCGGGTCTGGAGTTGCATTGGCAAACCAAATGAAGGAGCAGAAATATGTTATTTCTTTATTTATTTTTTATATATACCAAAAAAAAAAAAAAAAAAAAAAAAAAAAGAACACAATTTCCATCACCTTGGTGAAGAACATCATGACTTGGTACAGTTTTGTCTTTCTTCCAGCAGATGGAGGCACCAACACTCTCTCTCACTCTCTCTCTCTCTCTCTCACACACACAAACACACACACACACACACACACACACACACACACAGGCGCTCTTACTGTACATATCACAGCCATTGTCAACACTTAAAATAACAATCATATAAGAAAGAAAGAAATTATGTGTATCTTGTAATTAACATCAGGGATGAAATATGGAATATGTGTATTGTCCCAGAATATACATATTAGTTTTGTGTTGAAATCCTATATGATGTAGAATGAAATATAAAGATGAAAGATGAAGATATATTAAAAAAGAGACTGAGAAGCAATAAAGTAATACTTTACAAGGCAAGAGCACAACAGGAGTGAAATCACCACTCAAACACGTCATAATTGCAGATATGTGACAGAAACAGAACACAGTTTAATGTGTCCTGCACAGATTTGTCAGTCGATTTCACTTTTATTATATGTCACATATTTTTAACCATTAATTACATCTTACACAGTAACTGTCTTGATGACCCTCACGCTCTCCTCCACAAGAACTTCCTTTCCATCTTCCCTCCCTCTTCGTGTCGTCTCTCTTCTCCTCTTCGTCAGGAGGTAAAATCCTGCCACACTGCCCACCACCCCAAGGCTGATGGCTAGAATCACCCACCCCAACCCCAGCAACTGTGAGGTTCTTCCCTCAGAGCGATTTGACTGGTCCCACAGTCCTACAGCCACCAAACTGAGGCCAACAAGAGTTCCCCAGATACCAAAGGCCATCATGCAGGACCCACAGGAGAGCTCAGCGCCCCCGGTCATCACGGTGATGCCCGCCACCGAGACGACCCCTCCTGGTAAGGTCACAATCTCAGTCTTGGGGTTGTAGGTCACAGCAGAAGTGGATGATGGCAAAGCAGAAGGATCCAGTGTTTCCATCTTACTTGTCATTTTTATTCCTTGTCAGATGGTTGATAGATCTCATACAGCGTGGCTTCTCTTTTCTTCTCAGTTTTTGACACGTCGGCCCTTTTCCCTGTGCTACAGTAAAACATTGAGTTCTTATTTAAGAAGCATAGCCTAATAATGAGATTTTCACAATGATGATTTAAAGGAGAAATAGCCCAAATGGCTCTGTAGGTCATGTGATTTTATATAAAAGCTGAATGATGTTTACATTTTATCCTTGATTAATGAGTACAAAGACAGATGTTATCTCTTTTACAGAAAGAGACTACATGATATCTGTAATTTCTTATTCATTCAACAACAAAACATATGATCTTTAGGCTCATTTTTCCAATTAGTGGGCCAGAACGCAATATAAAAAAGTAAGAAACTTAATTACACCTACCAATACAATGGATGGGAAAGAAATTTCCAAAATCAAAACATTATTCAAATAACTCTTAAAGTGGTAACTTAAAAGCGATTATAAAAATGCTGCATTTTATGACGTGAAAACCAAATAAAATCACTTACCTCAGTGTTGGTTTAGGGGTCAGTGGAGACTGGAGTTTGATGAAAATTCATAGAAGTGATTAATTCCAGATAAACGTCTATACAGCAGAGCAATGCAAGAGGTTTCAGTGAAAGCCTGAAAATGCCACAGACCCTGTCTATGGTGAGACAGTGAGCGTTGAAATGGAGAAAGGGACTCATTGCCTGTTACCGTTATCCAATGCGTCACAACCTGAGGCCTCACAACATGGTGGACGTGATTGTTCAGATTGTTGTCAACATTTGTTTGTTCCTCTCTTTCCTTGTGTTCACTAGGAAAGCCTCGTCTGTCATTAAGCGTCATTATGACCCATTAACTGGTATTTATCTAGGAACAACTCCCTTCCTCTTTTCCTCACTCTTTGGCTCTTAAGATTAGGGTCGTGTCCCACATTATTTGGGTTACATGTGGGTTTTGCCTTTTTCAAAACATTTCTTTTCACACTTAACCATTTTTTCATTTCAGTGCTAGATGATAGAGATTTTTTTTCAGTGGTTTTAACTCCAAAACTCTGGGACCAAGGATTAACCCTGTAATAATTCTGAACTGTGATTGTACAATCTATTGTTGAGAAAAAAAAAAAAACGGAAAAAAAAAAACCTATGTTTGTCTGTTTCATCCACTGTTGTGAAGAAAATTATGAATATCCACATATTTACTGAATCAGTCATTACTAAAATATAAGAAATGTAAAATGATGAGTTATTGTACAAACAAATTCCATGTTTAGGGGATCCTTTATCACACATTGAGGCACATTTGAATGGATGTGACCTACTTCAGATGTCAAGCACATGATGACACTGAGTGAGGCAGATTATATATGTCAGAGCTGAGGTTGAGCCATCAGCAACACTTGATACATTACTTAATAGGCTATGACTCTTTACCAGCCAACTGGCTAGTCGCCAAGTCACTGACACTGTTAGTTAATTTACACTGCTTTTGAGCTTTCACCTGTTACTCTGCTTATTTTAATTGTGATATATCCAGAGATATTCAAAGCATTTAGGTATTTAGAGTGTGACACTGCATGTTTCATTTTGGAAATGAAAACATAACTAGGTAGTCCTATGAATAAATTGTATAGATGCTTTGATACACATTGACTGGGAAATGTCAGCACAGATAGAGGCAGGCTGCCCTCCATAAGTCCACTTTCTCAACTAGGACGAAAACATTTCAGAACTAAGCACAAATCCACTTACTTCAGCTCTGGACTGGGGTTAAGGTCAGATGTCAGGGATTGTTTTGTGAAAGGGAGGGGATAATCCCACTGGGCATGGCTACCACAAGATAATAATGATGGTAATTGGCTAAGGGTTGACTATCAGGTGGGACAGGGCAGTGCACAAGTAATCCAATAGATGGACTCACTGAGAGTATTTATAGAGCCAAGAAAATGTCACAGTGAAAGAGAGATATTGACAATAACTGTAAAGTCTAATAGGCAGAAGAGGATATTAAGTAATGGTTGCTTTTTTCTATATGTCCAGGGTGATGCAAATACTGTGCAATGCAAGGCCGTGCAGTCCCTAGGGCAGGTTAGGCAAATGCTATAGGCACCATCATGCCAGAAGGTTCCAGGGAGTGAGTTTTGTTTGTTTGTTTGTTTGTTTGTTTGTTTTTTTGCCAATTCTATTAAAAAAATAAAAAATAAATAGACAAAAATGTGCATGAATGTTGCCTAGGGCGCCAAATTGGTCGAGTACGGTACAAGCTCTGCCATTCACCTCCATGCTGGGTTAGATAGTTTGAAACAATGTTTGAGATTAAACATCCAGTCTAAGAAGAGGAGACACAAAGCAAACAGACTAATGATGTAAATGCCTTAAGTGTCATGAAATGAGTCTGAAGTGATGCGCCGTTTAAAAAGATTTGACTATGGCCTCACAAGACCCTTCCTAATGTGGGATGGAGACCATGAATAGACCAGTGCCTCGAGGATAATGGGGATGGACTTAAAGGGAGCTTTAAAGAGAAGTCCCTCAGAAAAAAAAATAGACAAAGTCGCAAATTTGTCTGTGCCTGTGTTTGTGTTTGTGTGTGTGTGCCTATCAGTTTTTGTCAAACAAAGAGAGAGAGACTGAAGGAGAGATAAGACTTTTATATGTCAGACAAAACTTTGTAGAGGGAAAAAGAGAAAGAATGTCTTAATGATTGATCAGAAGAGTATGGAAAGAGGATGACCCCTTCCAACCCTTAGCTCAGCAAAACAAAGCCATGGTGACAGACAAGTCAATGAAAAGGAGTGCAGCATTGTCACTCAGATATAACAGGAAGGGAGCACAGACAGAGAGGAGGGCTGGCGGAGACAATGATGTGAGAGACCTCAAGGAGCACAGGAGTGTGGGGCATGGTGGTGGGCGTGTGTGCGGGGGTGTACGTGTGCGAGCTAAACTCCCTGGACAGATGGCAGTCTAGAATTAGTAGTCAGTGGTCACCTAAACCCATTGAAAGGCCATCACTAAAGAAGACAGACCTCCAGAGAGCCTGTAGCTTGAATTGTAAACCTACTTAGTGTTGTGTTGAGGCCAGTAATGTGTGTATTGTAGTACTGGAGACCAGTAATGTTTGTATTGTTATGTAACCTAACTCAGTCATTCCGGGTCAACATTCAAAATCTTGAGTTTCAAATTGAGTTTCTTCTCAGTTTTAGGAATAGGGGTCTCAACCCCAACCCCAACATGGCAAAATAACTACGTTTTCTGTTAATTAAGTCATTTCCAGTAACTTTATTTATAGGTTGTTGTTATGTGAGATTAGTTTGTAAAAAAAAATGTACATGTTCATGGAATAATACCAGATACCTGCATCCCAGGCACTGATGAATATCTAGATAAATAATTTAATATGGGAGTGGACTCAATATTCAAGACCTTTGGTAACTTCCAGCAGAGAGGACACATACAGCCAACAGGGAATATGGAGACCAGGGGGCTCACTTGGGTCAAAAGCTCAGCCACCTTAAATCCTGCTTTAACAGAATTAACCTAGTTATTCATGGTAGGAGCCTATTTCCCCCTAAGTTATCCCTCACTGTCCCACTGTTCAGACAGACTGTCCATTTTACATCTGTCTTCTGTTTACTCATCACTCAGGTCTCTTGGCTCCTGCTACATTTTTTGATCATACTGATTGTGTGGTTTTTAAGTAATAAGTAGTAGTAATAAGTAGTAATAGTAATAGTAAGATTTCAGAAGTATCTAATTTTAACATCTCTCATAATTACTTGCAGGATTTTTTGTGGCCTCTAAAATCAGCAGGCCAGGCGTGTGAGGAGAATTTGGACGGCAGAGGAAACCTGAGGAGCTGCTGCAAAGGAAAATCCCTTAAGACCTCAAGTGTCAAGTCATTGCCGAGGCATTTGACAGAGTTGGCACGTAACTCAGTGTGGAAACACTGAAATCCAGTACCATGGGAAATACCACAAGCAGCGCTCTATCAAAGGAGATCCTGGAGGACCTGAAGCTCAGCACCAAGTTCACTGAGACCGAGATTTGCCAGTGGTACGAGAACTTCCAGAAGCAGTGCCCAAATGGACGCATCAGTCCAGAGGAATTTGAGCAGATCTATAGCCGCTTCTTCCCAGACAGTGATGCCAAGAGCTACGCACAGCATGTGTTTCGCTCCTTTGACACCAATGACGATGGGACATTGGACTTCAAGGAGTACATCATTGCGCTGCACATGACCTCCACAGGGAAGACAACGAGGAAGCTGGAGTGGGCCTTCTCGCTGTTTGATGTGGACAAGAATGGATACATAACTAAGGCAGAAGTGACAGAGATCTGCCAGGTGAGAGAGATCTGTGATGAACTGTGATGTAGATGATACTGATTGAATAATGATGAAGACCAAAGTGGTGAGACTTTTGATGGCTCTTGTTAGGAGGATCAGAATGGCATATGGTAGCTTATGTCTGGGATGTCATAATCATCAAAATGATGGACTTAAATCATGGGTTGATCATTTCACAAGAAAATAACCTGCATATTTCTGCAATGCTATGACATATGCTATAGACCTTTTTCACAGCAGCCCTTTTGACATGAAAAAGCAGGGTAAATGCCGGCATTTCAAATGATATTAATTAAGGTTCTGTTCTGTTCCATTTAAGTATCCCAGAGCCTTTCCAATGGCCCAAGTTCTAAATGGCACAGAACCTTAATTAGTAACACCTATATTAGCAGTTATTTCATGTCAAAGAAGCAGCTGTGAAAAGGTTCTCTTCAAAATGTTTTGCTTCTCAACATAGAGAGGCATTTCCAGTGAACTGAGAGGGCCAAAAAAAAAAAAAAAAAAATCATTGTTTCCCTCTGGCATTTCTTTCTACATCATCAAAACTTGGTCAGGTATTTCAGAAGCATTGCCATTTTCTTGGAAAGTGGCCATCCTTCTCATTGTGTGCCACTCCCAGTTCTAATTGGCAGCCCAATTAGCCAGCCTGGTTGAGCCTCACAATCCTGATTATCTGTATGATTACAGGTTTAGCCCTCAGACAGTGTAGGCGATTCCACTCTTAAGCAATGCTACTCTGGTCCTCATACTGCTATGGTCATGGGGGGACTCCTCATGATCCCACTGTCTAATCCACTTCAGTAATTTGGGTCAATGCATTTTACATGCCAAATATAGTCATTGCCAGTCATTATTATCACATAATCAAAGTTTAGTCTGATGGGAAAAGTAAAGTTTTTTTTTCTGTTTTAAAATAAGTGATACAGAATTGTAAGAGATTTAGACAGATCAGCGAGTCACCCAGCTGCCATTGCAATGAGATTGAACTCCTGCCCCGCTGGACTGAGTCCATATGCACACGCTTTATAACCAAAAGAGCTCAATTCTGAGCCTCTGCCAAAAGTTAAAACCTACAACACAATGTGATCTTTCCTAGTCTTGTACACCCCGTGGAGAACTATATTGTAATATCATAGGCAAACAGATTTGCTCTGTGCACAGAAATAT
This sequence comes from Myripristis murdjan, assembly GCF_902150065.1. Lineage (NCBI taxonomy): Eukaryota > Metazoa > Chordata > Actinopteri > Holocentriformes > Holocentridae > Myripristis > Myripristis murdjan. The sequence continues at coordinate 20,767,060 of NC_043995.1, forward strand.
GTATCATTTTTACAGAATAATATTTCTAATGATCTAACCTGCTGGATCTCTGTTCAAGGTTGGAAACAGGGGCAGGGAAGGTAAAGCTGGTCCATAAGAAAAACTGGAATGAGGTCAAGTGCATCTTTGACTTGTAATGTTTGTCTGGCTCTACACCAAGGACATATTTGTATGCATCTACGTGACACTGGTCTATGTTCTGTTTTTTAAAGTTGAGCAGTGTTTACTGGCCATCTTCAACCTCCCAGACAGAACATGACATTGAGAGGGCAAGATGGAGCAAGAGTGGGGACAGAAAAAAAAAAAACATAGCATCTTAGTGTTTGGCCTGTGGTCTGAGCCTTGGCGCTAATCCATGTTAATCTAGGTGTCTTAAATGTGGGAGATGAGTGCTTCCTCTCGAACTGGGACACACTTAAAGACCTGACCCTAAAGTGCACAGTTAGTCATTTACAATCTGCTTGATTCTTAAGTGGCCCCGTGCAAAATAACTCCTTGAAAAATGACACAAAAACCTAGAGTGTTATCGCTGCAGACTGGAGGATTTAATTTCAAGAATCAGATTTTCATGTATACTTTTTGATTACCAGGCCCACCATGTAGGCACATTGTATGTAATAGCACACCGGAAGTGCAGGCTACATTGTGAGATGTGAGATTCCCTTTCACTTGATCAGGTTTTATTCGTCCAGTTTACACAGTAAGGCCTCATGACAACTTGCCAACAGAGCTCTCATTAGGAAAAGATACTTACTCCTCAACTCTCTCTAGTGGTCAACAAGGTTAACTTTAACTACTGCTTAGTAAACCTCAAAGTGACCCAGAGGACACTAATTAAATTACAAAGGTTGTTAGCCTCTTCCCTATCTAAAGAATCTTGTTTTACAGGCTAGTTCTGTCTGTTTGTATACATCTGAAGCATGTACTGCACTGACGTTTTATTCTTTATTTGTGTAAGAGAGATGTTGCAGCGTTACACATCTTAAACCTAACCCTCTCTCTTAGGCTATATTTAAGCTGATCCCCAAGGAGGAGCAGAACAGGCTACCAGAGGATGAGAATACACCCGAGAAGAGAGCCAACAAGCTGTGGTCTTTCTTTGAAAAGAAAGACAATGGTAAGGGAAAATCACACATAATCTCAACACACATGCACACTCATGCATACAGACATCGTGCCCCCGCAGTGCATGACAGGTCATGTTACCATGTGCTTATGCAGAGGAGAGATGAAAAGAAGGGGTAAGCCCTTACTACCTTGTCCCCGGTAGCTGATCCTGCCACATCCTGCAAGGCAGCTTCCACAGATTACACTTTACATGTGGTCTAGTGAGGCCTCTGCTGTTTGGCTTAACCACATACAAACAGTAAATCCAACCGCGGGCCATGTCCTTTGTTACAGCACGGCTTGTGTCATGCAAGGTTTATTATGTATATACCACCATACATTATGAAACCTTGAGTGACTGAACTGTGTTGCGTGATAATGTCTTTAATGCCCACACACACACACACACACACACACACACACACACAGACACAGACACAAACACACCAGTACACATAAACAAGATCAGACTAAGAGACACAGACTCAGTCATTCTTTAACATCATTGCTCTCCTAGTACTTGCAAAATATGTGTGTGTGTGTGTTACATACATACGTACATACATACATATATAGATAGAGTAGATAGAGTAGATAGAGTATATGATCCCACCATAACAAGTCTTGCTCTTTCTCTCCTTTCCTTTTAGAGCGATTGGCTGAAGGAGAGTTCATTCAAGGGGTAATTGAAAATGAAAATGCTATGCGTCTTATCCACTATGGACCTATCAATACCAAACAATGAAGTCATACCCTTTGATCCCCTCGTCTCTTTTCTACCTTTAGATTCTTCCCATGCTCTCTACTTTTCTTGTCTCTCTCTCCCTCTCAGCCTCATATGTTTTCTCCTCCCTCTGTGTAAATACTCTTTTTGTTGCAGTGACTTTGTTATAACTGTACCTTTTAAGTAAGTTTTCTTTATGTTACATAATCTTACTAATGTTTGTTAATACATTCATGTTAAATCGAGGCATATGTATTAAACATTTGTACAGCCAGGAAGCAGATAGTAACAAGATTGTATTGGTCACTAGGAAAGTGCATTTTCTGAAGAAAATGTGTGTGATTGTGTGCATGAAATTATTGCTTGTTAACAATTAAAAGTATAAATGCTAGAAGGAGTTAGGCAACAAGTTGTGTTAACCATCTGTGTAATCACAGACTTAGCACTCACACAGCTGGTCGGATGGTGGGGAATGTAAAAATGTAAAATCTATATAATCTCTGAATATGTTATTTTTTAACTGTGCTTCTGTTGGAGAGCTTTTCACAACCTAAATGTGATGCTGACACTGGAGAGAAGATATAAGTATTATTCCCCATTGGCAGCTGGTTGTAGCTTCAGATTTTTGACAGTTCTGAGATTAACTTGTTGGTTTTAGCTAAAGTAATGTACCCTACGGGCTGTACAATAAATTAAAGGTTTTCTCATCCTAAATCTGTGCTTTGCAAATCATTTCATTATATGCAGACCTGAATAAATTCCTCTTTGACCTAGAAACATACTGTAGGCTATAATTCTGTAGGATAAGAAAAATCCAATTGATAAAATGTCACATCAGGTCTTATGTTTTCGATTGTATTTATCCCAGACGGAAAATCCAGGATTATTTTCTATGATGGCCAAAATTTATAACCTTTGATGGCATTTGATGGAATTAGGCCACCAACAGGTGATTTGTAATCTTTTTTATAATTTTATTTTATTTATGTTTGCCTATATGTTTGTGAAAAAGAGAGAGAATTTTTTTAAAAATTTATTATCCAAATCAGAATGACTCCTGGTACATGTGCTGCTTTTATTGTGGAGAATGCTTGTGTCCTCATGAGCATGTGCACATGTGGTTTGTGTTTGTGCGTGCCTGCATTTCTTTCCAACTCATTCTGTGACCCCCCACAACCCCCCCATCCCCTCTCCATCCCTTCATATGGCTTCCGCCTCTCCTCATTCTATTTCTCCTTCTTTCCATCCAACTTGGGATTACTGTCATAATCTTCTGTTAAACATCGGAGTGCAGACTTTTTAAAATCTCTGTAATCTTTCTATCTCTATGTGCCTCTATCTTATGGGTCTGTCTGTGCATCTGCACAGAGATTCTATGTGTTCTCTAACGTGATATATGTTGCATCAAAATGCTGCATCTGCCAAGAGTGTGGCAAAAGAACTCGGATATTGAAGCATCTGTGCTCAAACTTATGAATTGCCTTCTCAGAAACAAAGATTGATGCAGAATCAATACAGAAACTGTCTGCTCCTCTCTGCTTATCTGACAGGACAGAAGGGAGGTGGTCTGAAATTGAAAATGAAAATGGCTTGAATGTCTCTCTCAGATAAATGAAGATATATTGTACATTCACCCTTAGGGCCAAGCAGTTCTTTTGGGAATTAGCTGAAAAACAGAACCCAATAAGTCCAAGCAGTGAAATGACTGTCCAGTACATTACAACCTCAGCTGAAGATATAATGAAATAATATGAGCATTATACATATTACATAAAGAGACATAAATATACCTTACCATTAGGCACTAAGAAACAGTTGAGAAACATGCAAGTCCTGCATGGCAGTGTTTCCTATACAGTACATACATTCTAAACTATACATTTTGATATGTTTTGATTTCACTGGCCCTCTAGCCTCTATGGTATGACCCAAGTTCACGGAAAGTCAAGAACAAGAGGGCCTAAAATGTTTTGGCCTCAATCTTCTTGTATTGGTCCTCATTCGGCACCAAGACAATATCCTTCTCAGTTTTTCAGCACTTAGATGGGTGCATTTGATCCACTAACAGGGTGAATCAACGCGGTCCATGGCCTCCTCCATCTCATCCATCTCTCTCTCACAGTCCTCACACCCCTCCGGCCCACAGCCCCCTACTAGAACCAGCGTTGGTACATCCCCATTTCCCACTCCAACCACACTTCGATCCGCGGCCCATGCTACATCAATCATGCCGTCTGGACACTGCAGCAAGCCGCTGACAGAGTAAAGCCCACCCCCTGGGACAACCTCATCATAGGAAGGAGCGTGAGTGGCGGCTCGAGCCTCCTCCAAACGGAGCCTCTGTTTACGACGGAGCTCGATGATGGTCTTTGTGTAGGAGTTGAGGGTGACCACTGCAGCCCCCATGCAGCAGCTGAAGGACACCCAGGCAAGACTAAGAGGAGAGGAGATTTAGAGAAGTTAAGTACAGTAAGGGAGACGTATCCACGTGGTATGTAAAATATTTTATGCAGATGTTTGGATAGTATAGCCATGCAGTTAAAAGATTGTCTTTTATCTCCGGTAACCTACGCAAATGACCAGCCATAGTCCCAAGTCTGAGGCCTCCAGTCTTTGGGCCCCACAATAACTGTCATCTGGAAAACAGTGGTGTACATCATATGGGCTACCATCCCAAGAAGACCTACATGTGAGACAGTAAAAGCGCAAAATAGACATGAATAGTGATAAAACAGTTTAAGCCTAGAAAAAGGGGAATGGTCGAGGAAATAAAGGAGAACTATTTTAACAAGGGAGATATTAAAGATGATAAGAGGTGATTATAAAGTTAGTGAAACTGTATTATAGTGCAAAACTGAAGGATGCACTAGCTCTCACCTGATAGCACAGTACAGATAGCTGCATAGGCATTGATTTTTAGTGCATGCATCTCCTTATGGGCGCACAACACTTCCAGCCACATCAATAAGAAACCCATCCCCAGCAGACCAATGTATGTAAACTCTGAAATGACTGATAGCCAGAGCACACCTGCGACACAAGAAAACCCACATACATGCCCACACACACACACACACACACACACACACACACACACACATATAAACAGTGTATAGATTACGTGCACAGAAGTATTCATCTAATTACAATTTATGTCATAGGCACATGAGAGAAATGTTCAGACTGAGGCAGCAGACTCAGTCTTAAGTGCAGCACAACTCACCTTGTGTTTCTCCAGGGGTTAACTCTATAAAGCTGCGACACTTTTCACCTGCCAACAAAATTCAGAGATGTCAACATAATAAAATGGGAAAGCCTTAATCTTCCATAAGACATAAATGTGACTTGTGTGCCTGAAATGGAAAAAAAAAAAAAAAAAAAAATTGAAAAAATTGAAAAAATCACATCCCTGACAGCTGAAACAATTTTTGTTAGCGAATGCAAGACCTACTTGAGTGAGTTTGGGATTGTGTGTGCGTGATTGTGTGTGCATGCATGCACCCAGGTAGACATAGGTTGTAGTCTCACCATCGCTGTGTTTCTCACAGCTTTCCCAGAAGCCGGTGTGGAAGTATCTGAAAGCATATTTGTCTTCCCCCGTCTCCCAGATGTAGTGAACAGCGTTGGCCAGCTGCCTTTGTCTGATCCTGGCCAGCTCCTCCCTCCTGGCTGGAGACAGGGTGCGGTTGAAGGGGTTCTGAGTGGGACTCTCTGTAGAGAAACACAGGAAGATGGCATTGAGGAAAGCATTCATTTTTTTGCATCTACTTATTCCTTTTCAGGGTCACAGAGGGGGCTGGAGTACAGTCTAGCATGCACCGGGCACAGGGCAGGAAAACACCCTGGACAGACTGCCAGTGCATCACACGGCTTTACAGATAGACAGTCACAGTCACATTTACGGGATGTGAGAGGAAACTGAAGCACCCAGAGGACACTCATGCAAACAGGGGTAGAACACACAGAAAGGTCCGGGGCTGAGATTCAGAAAAGCAGAAACATAAATGCATGCATGTGAAGGAATGCAGACACACACACACAAATGTTTATTTGATTCTTGAACATTTTTCCATTGCCGAAAACTCTGTGTTCTAAGGAGTGATTTAATGGAGCATTAAATCATCTGCACATGCCTACAGCCTACACTATGCATGTAGGAGTGTGTGGTTTTGGGGAATTCTACGGGGAGGTCCAATAGGAAAAGTGAAAACTGCAGAGTGAGTGCTTCAGAGACATAAAAACATGCAAGACAGGTGTATGCATCAGAAGAGAAAGGCCACGCCTCAGAGTCACCTGTAGCCACGTCACGCTGTCATTCCACATGGTAAATAGGCTCTGCGGCATAAGGGATAGTTCTACCCACTACTGTGTTTTGATAATGGTAGGTTTCCTTTGTGCAGAAGTACAGATGTACATGCAATGATCAAAGTTTATTTCTTTATGGTGTAACAGAGCTGTTAATCTCAGAGTGGATTAAGCACATCTGTTGAGGAAGTACAGACCCAGTGCTAACCTCTTCACCAAAGACCATAAACCTCTGGACCCATCCTCACACCCCACAGATTAATACTACACCATAATTAAGTTCACTGCAGGCCTAAGGTATGGACAAAAAGAGATTAAAAAATCAAAACCAAGGCCAATAGGTTTCTGACAGGTCAGAAACATTCATCCAACTAGATTAGTTCTAGGTATTGGCTTTAAAGCAGGAACACCGTGGAAAGGTCATAAAGTGCAACACTTTGTGTAATAAGTCAAGTTAAATAGTCAAGGCCAAGTCATTGGTAAAGTCAAAGTCAGGCACCTGCTTTTTGGTCCTCTGACAAATTTTGGAAGGAATATGAGAAGAGGAAATTGGCTCTTGACTTAGGTCAAAGTTTAGAGAGTTCTAGGGTTGGTAATTAATTATCTGCGATTACTGGCCAGGTGAACACACACACACACACACACACACACACACACAGACACACAGACACACACACACACAATCTCAGGAGACTGTCTAACACCATATGCCAGACATGAACAGTTCTACAGAGCAGATCAATAGATACATACAAACACTGTACATACATGTTAAGGGAACCAGATTTTTGGAGCAAAGCATTTATGGCTCAGTTGGAATTTTTACCTCAATATAATCGAAAAATCACTAACACTGTCCCGAAAACATTAGTATGTCTGTTCGTATAGTTTTTACTGGAGCGATTCATTGATTTAAATCTGACTGGCAATTTGAGATCATTACAGAGCATGAACCCCTACAGAGGTAATAGCTACCAAGTAAATAATGTATCCTGTTTTTCAGTCCCTCTTCCGTCAGTTCTACTACCATCCAAATAAATGTATGTCATTCATAAATTATAAGTGCTTTCTTAATACAGTTCAAGTACACTGGAATCTGACCGAAATTTTACACCTCCTCAGTAATTTGTTGGAATAATAAAGTTATATGTGTATGCAGTCCCAATTGTTCCTTCAAGCCACCAACATGCAATGCACTAAATAATAGTATATTACAAATGCTGTATTGCAATAAGTCTGTGTGAACAGAGGCCATTCTGGAGAAGGAAAAATTCCCCTGGTCCTGAAGTAAAAATGACTGATCACCAGACCTCCTGTAATAACACTGCTGCTGTCCAGAGAGGGGGACAAAACACCAAATCCAGGAAGAACCCCTGAGAAAGCTTGAGTCCTTTAGCTCATGGATTGAACAAGGTGCTGAAAACTTGGTCCCTGATGACCCAATAGCTTCACACGGCTCTCATGGCAGCACAAAAGGAGCTTAATATGGACCAAGAAAACAAGACAGCACCGGCTGCACTGTCGACATCAGGCAGGACGGGCCCATGCAGCAAATAAATCCTCACCTGGCCGTCAACGTGACAAGAGAAACCACAAAACCAGTCACATTTTTCATCAACTATCCTGTTTTTGTGATCACATACTCATGGCTGATTCATCCTCATGTTGTTGATTTTTTTTTTTTTTTTTCGTATTCCTGCTTAATTCAGTAGTCATAGTAGAGAGAGACAAGAAAGGCAGGGGAGAGAGATAGGTCACATGCAGCAAAGGGCTCGACTCAGAATCAAACCCAGGCCCCTGCGGTGAGGACTGAGCCTTAATATGTGGTGTGCACTCGATTAGGTGAGCCACTGAAGGGCCCCCCATCCCCTTGTTCTTATGGCTGACAGGAGTGGAATGGTTGTGCTGAGCTGTTATTTGCATACCTGTGGTCTGTTAGCCAGAAAAAGGTTTTGACATTCTCTGATTTCTCTCATCTACAGGGAACTCTCAGTCACAAAAGGAGGGCTGGATCTACATTTTGCACCATTCTTGTTTAACTATAATGCACTATAATGCACAAAAATACATGCAGGTTGGACGTTTATGAGATGCAACGAATCCATGTGTCCTGTGCTAATGGTCATATTCTGCTCAAAGGGGCTTAAAATCATGTCTAAAGGTTATTTATGCAGTCACTGAACATCTTCACTGTGTCTGCATTATTTGCAATTATGATTTAATTACACACAACTTGTCACAAGCAAGAGTGAGCTGCTCTCGTAAATGGAGAGGTGTCCCTGATTACATGGATACTGATACATGTAGAGAAATTGTAGAATATTAGGAAACCCAGCACAGTGGATACAAAACATGTCGTTTGGTGTGGCGAAGTGAAGGACAGTGCATGACGTGGACATACCTGTGGTGTAAGGCTCGCTGTTGTTCTGACCACAGTTCTTCATTTTGACAGGCGAGAGGCAGAGAGGCTTGACCACCTTGTGGGTGCCCTCACACCAGTAGGACGTGCAGAGAGCCAGGATGGAGAGGGCCAGAGCCAGAGTGGTCAGGGTCAGGGAGAGCATGGAGCGAGAGCGACGGGACATACCCTCCAGCATGGCCACACAGGGTAGGGAGGAGGCAGGAGGGGGAACGGGGGACAGAAGGAGAGGTATTGCACGTGGAGATAAGACAAATAAGACAGTGAGTACACCAAAGTCACAGATGGTACGGAGAGGGCAGGACAGATGTTTTGGGATGGTATCAGGAAGGGGTGAGCTGCCAGGTTACAGAATAAATAGAAGCTGAAGATAAATGTGATGTAACAGTAGCGAAGATGACAAAACCAGGGGACAAAGTGACGCTGTAAAGTCAGCGAGATTAAAACAGAGGAGGATAAAGGGAACGAGAGGGGAAAGAGCAAGATAAGATCCTTTGAAGTTGATACATGCCGGAAAGGACAGATGGAACAAAGAAATGAACAAAAGGGGATTTAGATGGACGGTGAATCACACTAGGAAAAAACAATAGGATGTAAAGACTTATGCTGTCCAGGCATCTTTGCTATGTTATCCTGTTATGGATCCCTGGGGTAACTGATTTGGCCATATATGCCCTGACGTCAACCCCTCTGACCTTAACACTAGCAGATTACCAGAATGAATTACATTAATGAGACTGGTGAGAAAAACATTTGGTCACTTAAAAATGCCATGAGAGCTCATCCCAAATAGTACATCTAAAGTGGACAGACAGAACATCCTCAGTACCAGCTGACTGATGAGCAAGATAGAAAAACAAGAAGCCAAGGTGTCCATATGGCAACATCAAGCTTCACTGCGTTTTTTTCTGGTCACTACGTGTCATTATACTGGCTGAAGTCACGTAACTCCTCAAGCTGTGCTCAGAACGAGGACTTAAGGGAAAATGTGTAATGCATACTGCCCTGCCCCCCTGGTTAATATCGACACTCTGACCTGCCCCTGCCCCTCATTACACACTCCTCTGCCAGACACAACGTAGAGGACAAGACGGAGGGGTCAAAACAAGAGATTACTTTTTTTTTGGATGGAATTATTGACAGGATGCCAATCTAAATGAAATTTTGCCTGTAATCCATTTTAGAGCTGCTGTAATCTGTTTGTGTTAGGTGCATTTTCGTGTGAAACCCATCCTGACCCTTCCAGCTGCCTCTCGCTCTCTCGTGGCGTCTCCTTGTCAGCCCACAGACTCTGCAATGCAACATAAGTTTAATCAGTTTAATTAAACACTCAAGCAAGAAAACCCTTGGTCTGTCAATCCCATTAATGTTTGTTTGTTTTTAGGTGAATAACTTGCACCGAAATACACCAATATGACAACGCTGTTCACAATCACGTCCAAATCTGAGAGAAGTTCTGTATTAAATCTTTGTGGCAATTAAGACATTATAACAATTGACTTGTAAAAACTGTTAACTTGAACTCAAACATTTTAATTTCCAACATTACAATGACCAATGGCAGGAGCATTCTTGATATTAGCAATGTTGTTTGGTTTCTCCAAACCATAAATGTTGTTAATCTCTTGACATTAATACTATCATTTCTGTCGACTCAAATTTAAAATCAAGTTTGTGTTTCTCCCTTGCAGAGAACCTGAGTTAAACCTGGGTTTTGCCAGGAACAGGAACTATATGATGTCCAAAGTTACAGCAAGCTGAACCGTGAACAAGTTTGATTCAAGATGATTGAATAAAAATTGTTCAATTTTAAAGATACTATATAAAGTTCAGTTTTGGTCTAACTGTGGATACAGGTTTGTTTTTTTGTTTTTTTTTGCATTACAGATCAGCCAACTTGAACTTCCTGTCTTTTATATTGACAGTTCAGGCTCAGCTCACTTGGATTTATTGTCACTGGCATCACATCACAAAGCTTTATTGAAGACATTATATATAAAAACAATAATAGTCATGATATTGTAACAGAAATAAGGAATACACTAACCATTAACATTTATTCTTTTCACTGACAGAGCACCTACCCATCACTTCTCTTGTGCCTTGCAGCCTGACTGGTCAACAAAACAGTATTTGAATTTGTCACTCTGCCTACTGCACTAAACATCTAAATATTCCTGATACATCTTTACCTTGTAAAGAGCCTTTCATTTAAAAAGATCACCAAGAAAAGACATTCAATCTTCAACAGACACAACTTTCCTGTCTTCTCCTGCCTCCTGGCCAGTAATTTTCCTCTGCATTTGTGGCTGGTATTCCACCTTCAGGATGAGCATCCGTGACCCTTACCTCTCCGGCTGTACTCCCTTTATCCTGCGGGCTGATAGTCCGATGGAAATGCGAGACTATGATTGAGGGTCTGCCTCCACGCGGCTCTACTCCCTGTTCTGTCTTTCTTGGGAATTTATGTCACAAACCCATCCTGAATCATGTAATCCCTCTAAGTCCATCTGTTACAGCGGTTCCCCCTCCCTCTCTCCTTTCATCTGCAGCTCATTCTCACCCTCACTAACGTTCACCCCCCGGTCTAACTCATCCATCTTATCCATTTATTTATTACTTAATATCATTTTTCTATGGGGGAAACAAAATGGGAAGTGCTGTCCAAAAACAAAACAAAGATTTTCCACTTTCCATAGTCAATAATTTATTTACAATGTGTATGTACATAAAAAAATGACAAAGATGCAAAATCAGCAATATACATATATGTTTGCATGAGAGTTTAAGAGAGGGGCAGCAGGAAGAGTTTAAGAGAGCTGTTAACCCCAGGCTTGGGATTTACAATAATGTAGAACCAGCTTGCCATCACTGCCAAAACACTGTAAAGAAAAGAAAAAGAAAAGACAAAGAGAGAGATGAGTTTTGTGAGTAATACTGTGTTGGTATTAACACAGTAAAAATCACTTGTCTGTGTAACACATTCAAGTGTGAACTGTCCTGATTAGTTTAATCTACGGCCCACTCTGTGCTCTGGACTTTGCTGTTTCTTGTAAAGAAGAAAATCAATAGCCTTGGATTTTGGTGTGTTTTACATGGCGCTACACAGGTATTGCTCCCTCTGCTGGTCAATTCTCCACATGAACCCATAATATCATTCTTAAATGTACCTTAAAGCAAAGAAATCTCTTGGATCAATAAATTGAAGACCCTAATGGTACACGTGCATTCATATTTTCTTTATGCTTCAATAACCAATAAGTTGCTTTATATTTGTTCTAATCTCTAAATGAAAAAGAAGCCGCACAAGTAACGGCTTTACATTCACGTTTACCCCCCACAATGGAAAGATATTTGTTTTTTACATGCAAAGAGAACAGAGGAAATACTGTCTGGTTTAATCTAAACCAAAATGAAGGAAATGTGTTCTGTATTTGGGAGTACTTACTTCAAAGAGGACGCCTACTTCTTGATCAGGTGAGGGGGCAAAAGACTGGTTCACATATATAAACTGAAAGAAAGAGAGGAAGGAAGACATCAGTGCAATGATGCAGAGATTTTACAGAGCTAAAGTATATTTTATAAGCATCTTTCCCAGCCAAGATTTGGGACATGGGTAAGGAAGTACATAAACTTATCCCTCACCAGTTGCTCACTCGCATCAAGCTTCAAGAAGCGAGCGATGAACTGAGCGAGGGACTGCACGGTCCTCCCTCTCTCCACGGCCCATTTCTTGGTCTTCATGATCGGAGTGTCTCCCACCGCCTTCAGCAGCACATCAACTGTGGACACACAAAGTAAGACAACAGCTAGACACCAAACTTCAACCTGAAAGAAAGCTGCTCAGCGGAGGTTCTTGAGGGCAAAAACAATCAAATGAAGTATTATTCAACTGTTTATTCAACTGTTTAACAATAATTTTATACCTGTAGGACTTTACAACACTTTCAACAGAGCAATATCCCCTTGTATATATGGTGTATATCAGTGTACTTCTTACATAAGCTCAGTTTCTTAATTCTGTATTTATTGTTGCAATAATTTGTAGGGTTAAAGCACATATTAAGACATAATGCAGATACTTTCCCCCAAAAATTTCTAAGGCACATGTATTTCTTATAACCCATTTCCCCTCAGGAATCAATCAAAAATTTCAGATTCCAGGAAAAATGGGTCTCTGACAACATGTTAAGTATTAAAAATAAAGACACATTCAAGACCAGTAAATTATGAGTAAGCTGATGTCAAGGAAGCCCCACACATGACAGGCTAATGACAAGCTAGCCTGCCTCTGGTATCGTATAGTTTATAATTATAAGCAGAATGTGTAGTGAAATTGCTCATGCCCTGTTCTAAAAGAAATATTAAAACTGCGTTGGGTTCAAAATAACTTGTGAGGGCAGGCTGACGAAAACTTTGCCTTCATAAATTTTAGCGTGCTAGTTTTGACAGATAATAGCCAAACGTTAGCCACTCCACAACCAAGTACCCGCCTACCTGAGAGCTCATTGGCTGCCCGTCAAATTTCTCCAATTCAATTGGCCGAATTTAACGTCAACACATTACCACGTCACGTACGCGGAACTGTAGTTACGAGGCATTAGCAATAGCCCTCGTAAACAGATGGAATATCCTGTCAATAGTTGTCAGTTATCGTGATATATTTCCACTTCTTACTTTTCTTCTTCTCTTCGTTTGTCGTCGAGTCATCTTGTGGCGGTTGCGATGCCGTAGATTCGTCTTTTTGTGTTTCTGTTGGGGACTCTGCATTGTCAGACATTTTCAGGTGACCACCTAGCAAGTGTTAATAGAAGTCCCGCCCCTCTTCCCCCCGCGCTACCAAATCGATTCGTTGCAAATAGTGAATACCATTGGCTCAAATAAACATCAATCTTCAAGATGCGTCATCTGATTGGTCAATGGCCACGATGAAGGCGGTATCTAAGCGGAGGGACGTTTTGCTTGTGGTGGTGGTGAGGTGAGTTCACAACACTCTAGGTTAAACTGCTCAGGTAACCGTAACTCTTTAACTTATTGATGTTTGAAAACAGTTAACATTACCGATTGTTCATTGTGCGTCCATTTTATTTTATATCATTGCCGACGTTTTTGCGTTGTTGAATAACTGAATGCATGTAGTAAGTAACCCTTTCTCTTTCATGAGAGCGAATATGCTAAGTTTTCAATTTTATAGGGGGCGTCACATGGCCAAGGATTTTTACACTTTCACCTAAAAGCTGAACTCTCACCTACTCCTCAAACCGGACCATTCAGGCAAGAACAGTAAGTCTGCTTTTTGATCTCTGTTTTAAATGGAAAAGTGACTGTAGTTAATGTGTATTTACGCTGTGTGCATTTTTGGACTCGTGGATAATCAATGAAGGAAATATTGAGCACCTGCTATGCAAAGAAAGACAGGCTCTCTCAGCCTTAAATTTAGACAAAACAACACATGGGTAACATGGTCAGAGTTGACAGGCGCAGATTTGAGTCCACTTGGCTCTGCGTTTGTGTGCACATGAGTCATTGTGTGTAGAGAAACATGAAATGTCATTTATCTGAGTAATTTCTTTTGTATGTTTCTTTTTTTTTTTTCTCAGTGGCAGGCATCGGCAGGCTCTCCACTAAAGGCGCAGTGCTCCTGCTGTGTGACATGCAGGAGAAGTTCAGACCCAACATCTTCCAGTTCACCAACATCGTCAGCAACGCGGCCAGATTGCTCCAGGTTGGACACACATGAACAAACAAACAAGTATCTCGCAATCAGACCGAGTGTTTCATACCAGTTACCAATCTTACACGGCCACACCATGAACTGGAAAACACAGATATTGTTATGTTGGGCAGAAAGTCTAATTTAAGATAAAATTTCACCTGCTCTCTCTTTGTCCTTGCAGGCCAGTCGTGCCCTGGGCATCCCCCCCATTTTGACAGAGCAGTACCCTAAAGGCTTGGGTCCCACAGTGCCAGAGCTGGGAGCAGGGGACCTGAAAGCCCACACTAAGACCAGGTTCAGCATGCTGACAGATGGGGTGTTGAACGAGCTGCAGGCCCTGGGGAACCCCAAGCAGGCTATCCTGTGTGGGATAGAGGCGCAGGCCTGCATCGCGGTGAGACCACTGGGCTGTTTGATGCACTTAGGCTGTGAAATGACTTGACACTCTCTTTTGCAACACAGGTTTTGAGAGGTTTAAATAATACAATAGTTATATCTGAGAATTTAATCTCCTTAATGTATGGATCCATTTGTTTTGTTGGGTAAATAGCTTTAAAATTCACTATAGTCAGTATTCAACAGGTAATCCAACTGTATTCTGACAATCCACTTGAATTATTGACAAATGCACTAAAAGAAAGTTTAGGTACTGATAAGACCATCCACACACTTGTGCTCCTATGTAAATGCTGCAGAAACAGTTTACTTTTCATATCAGTGACAGCTCTTCCCCTATTGTGTTTAAATATTAAAGCATTATTCTTTTTTGTTTTTTCACTGGTCAAATTTTTTAAGGGTTGCGTAGGGAGCCTCTGGTTGGCTTTTTGAATATGAGGGAGTTTGTGCGTTTGGTTTATTTTTTACGTGTCTGTAAAAATGAGATGGAGGTGATGACATGACAGTCAAACACCACATTATTATCGAATGTCATACAGTACTTTTTAAGTCTTCCAGTTTCTGTTCATGAATGATTTTTGGTGTTAAAATATCCTCTGCGCCGTTTCTCTTTTCCTCAGTGCACAACCTTTGACCTGATCGAAAAGGGAATAGAGGTCCACATTGTGGCCGACGCCGTCTCATCTAGAAGGTAGCCCACAATTCCTATAATATTCTCTCTGTTGTATAGCATTGTTATAGCTTGTTTTAAATACATAATAACTGTGTCTCTGATAGACTGTAGATGCATTCGGTGCTCCACTGTATAGACCTTTGTGCTTGCCTCTGCAGCCAGACCGACCGGCTGTTTGCTTTGTCCCGGCTGAAGCAGAGTGGAGCTTTCCTCACCACCACAGAGGCTGTTCTGCTGCAGCTCGTCCAAGACGCCAAACACCCCAACTTTAAGGAGGTGCTTAGTAGAACTACTCTCTCGTGCAAACAGTTGCCTTTGTGTGTACATTAACTAAATAACAATATATGTATATATTTTTTCTTTCTTCTTTCTTTCTGCAGATCCAGAAGCTTTTGGCCCACCCGTCCCCTGACACTGGCCTCCTTGCCTTCTTCAGCTCCCTGTAGGGGGCTCATCACTCATCATTGTGTTCCATAAATACCGCACAGAATTTCACCACTTCCAACACAAATCTGTTAATTGCAATAAACTAATGCTGCTATTTTAACTTTGTACTGCTGTGTTTTGTGTGTGAACTGCTCAATTATGTCTTGTGTGATGGCCTCAGCGGGCACAAAACTTTGATGTCAGTGAGAGGAATGTGCATATAAATAGCTTTTGATGTAAACTATGAATTCTTTCTTCATATCGGTATGCTGGTAGGCACAGAAAGCTGTTTCATGCTTTCAGCTCCCGCAGCACCAGATGAGTGCTGTGAGTTGAGTAAACTTTTACTTCAAGCTGAGTTAGGCTGTAGAGGTGTGCCCAGCCCACAGAGGCGGGTGCAGAGCTTGTGATGTCACCAGGGGGAGGAGCGGGTGACGTTACTCTGGGACAGAAAGGGAGGGGAAGGAGAGGGAGGGAGAGAAAAAGGAAGCAGTCTGCGATAAGTTTTTTTTTTTGTTTGTTTATTTCTACAAAATTTGATAAAGCAAAACTATGGTAAGAGGCCTGGTGGGGATTAACAGAATGAGGAGAGAGGTCTGAAGGGGAGGAAGGACACCCAGTTTGACAACAATCGTGCACAACTGATGACAACATCAAATATTAACAGTGTTTGAGGCCTTGGGCCTTGAGTAACCACATATAAAGAGGTAAGCAAGTAACTTTCCGTCCTCAGAAACTTTGATGTTATGGTGGAATTGGCACATTTGTGTATACAGTCACATTCATGCTACTTTTCCTGTGAATGGAATGTTTCAAGTGCAGCACAAAGTGTCCTGTGTCTTAGCTTGCTGGCTTGTAAAAGACGCTGGCTCCTGCAGGAGCAGAACGGTTGACAGTATTACATTACAGGCAGAGGGGAATCCTACTATGGCATTTCTGCACAGCTTCTCTGCAATGTCCACAGTAAATGGACCTAATGATGTTGTGCTGCCTCCTTTGATCTTTTAGACACTCTGACAGAAAGAGAGACAATGTCATCCGATCTTGACTCCAGTCTGACCAGCATTGACTGGCTACCCCAGCTGGGAATCAGCAGCCTGCGGTCAGGGAAAGAGAGAGGAGGAGGGGACAAGAGGAAAGACAGAGGGAGGGAAAGAGGAGACTTCATACCCTCCGCTCCAGCCCCCTCTCCTTCTAACTCCAAAGGGAAGCCCCCTCATAGTTATGCAACTCTGATTGCCATGGCGATAGCGTCTGCACCTGAGAGGAAGTTGAGTTTGAATGACATCTACACCTGGATAAGTGACACCTTTCCTTATTACAGCCGAGCCGGCCGTGGATGGAAGGTACCATACAATGCAGACTCACGTATAAGCGTACCACAATAGTATTACCTATTTAAAGTATCAACATATTAAAAGTGATTGGTGTGAGAACTATTTTTCATTCTTTTTGCATCACCAAGTATTGGGTTTGCAAATTAACTTAATTGTCGCTGCGGTTTGAGTTATATATTACCCATCTTTGCCTGTCCCTTACAGAACTCCATTCGGCATAACCTGTCCCTCAATAAATGCTTTAGGAAAGTTCCTCGACCCCAGAGTGACCCTGGCAAGGTGATATCATTTTTTTTCCCACAGTCATACAATATGATATGCAATATCATGAACTTTTGTGTGTATCATATGGGTTAAAGGATGACTGGTTAAAAGACTGCAAAGCTAATGACTGTGTGTGTCTAGGGTTCCTACTGGACAATGGATGGACCTTCAGAGGTTAATCAAGTGAGGCCACCTAAACGGCCCTATCCAGAGGAGGAGGAGCAGCAGAATGTATGTCTTTTAGTCTCGATCATTCACTCGCTCATTCACTCATCCATTCACTCACTCAGTCACTAATCTGTTCTGCGACAGGTTCCTCAAGTACCAGTGACACAAGCAGGCCGAGGCACCTCACCCCTACAGCTACAGCCAGCCCCCCAGACAGACCACCAGCTTCTTAAAGCAGAGCCTGTCCAGCAGTCGCCCCAGCATGCCTCCTTCTCTGCTCCCCCATGCAAGGTAGCATCACCTCCCTCAGTGTTCATCACAGCCAGAAAGTCTGCTAGTGTGTTTTCAACTAAAGAGCATCCCAGTGTAATATCCTCTCTTTTCTTGCTTTTTACAGCAACGGTCACCCTACATGCCCTGCCCTGTCTCTAGTCTCTCTGTCCCTCATCCATCAGTCTCTCCTACAGCTGTTCCCCCATCTGCTGACCCCCTGTCCTCCATCAATTGTCTCCCTCCTCCCCATCCAACAGGCACCACTCTTTCCCTTCCCGCTGCCTCTGCTCCATCTCTCTCTATTGCGAATATGTCTTCTCCAGCTGCCCCCTCTCTTTCTGTTGCCACCCTGTCTGTTCCTACTAATTCATTGCCGGTATCTGTTCCCACTTGCTCTGTTACGCTTAACTCAATGCCCATGCCTGTTTCCACTTTACCGGGCCCCATTCACTCTGTGCCTTCTATATCTGTTGCCCCTCCCTCTGATCCCCCCTCATCTGTTGCTCCTCTTGCTGTCTCCTCACACTCCTCCACCGACCCCCCACTTCGTTTCACCTTCGATGAGCTGAACTTACCAGATTTGTATGCATCCTTCAAGTCTCTCTGCAAGACTATGCGGGAGAGAGGGGGCTCGCAATGTAAGTACCCTCTTTATAAGTGTGTAGGTGTGTTTTGTGTACATACACTCTATCATGCGCATTTTCTGCTGGTATGTGAATACTCTCTGCTTTCCAGCCGATGTGCCTCCCCAGGCTGTGTTGACCAATGAGACTACCCCACTTCACACTCCGACTGTGCTCCCAATGTCTCCTCAACCTGTACCTGTCCCAGCTGCACCTCTTGCTGAGACAGAGCGCCTTTCGCAATACAGTGGGTCTCATGTTGCATAACGTTATGAAACCTGCATCATTTGAAATGTATGAAAAAAAGCCGCACTGCCAAGATGAATGTTTTTCATTTCACGCTCCTCCCTCCCTCTGTAGCGGTGCCAGCTGACTGGTTCAGTAACACAGATTCTCTGAAAGAGAGCTTCCGCATTGCCAGTAACCTAAACTGGGCTAACATAGACCTCTCAAGTCACCCAGGTCTGTGCTGTTTACTTCAGTCACTGTTTGACATATGTGCCTGTTAAAATAAAAAATGTGCCAGAAATAGTAAACTTAGCAGTGGCCACTGGAATAATGTTGATGTGATCAGCTATTTTAGTGTAGACTGCACATAGCCAACTTTTTGTGCCTCTATATGTGCCAATTTTATGTTATTTCAGCAAATTACATATTGCAATTTTGCATTAATTTTTGTATTCAAGTGATCTTCCATCTCTCCTTTGAAGATTTTTGAAGAACTATGCTTACTAAACTGATTTTGTTTTGGTTATGTCCCTTTATAATGGCCATAGATCATTTTGGAGCCTTACTTTAAACAGTTTTGTTATTTTGTGTTCCCAGACCTCCTGGAGAGCATGCGCCAGGCCGAGCTTTGTGACTGGGCACTGGACCCGGCGCTCTTCACTTCACTCTGTGACTCTCTGAACCGCTTCTTCACTCAGAGAGGCATGATTGGCTCCTCTTCTGGGAATAACTCTCCACTGGCCCTTGGTGTACATCCCTCCCCCCATGTCCCACCGTTCTCCTCCAATCCACCTCCTACCCTGGCCAGCCTCACCCAACCTTCACCCCTTCCCTACCCTCCTGTGCTTGTCCCTTCCAATGGCACACAGCCTCCCCGGAGGGCTGTGCACCCCCAGGGACACGGTCCCCAGAGGCCTCAGCTGACACAGCCTGCTAACACAACTGGTACGACCCTGAGATCATTTTCAAAGAAAGTTGTTCCCTTCCTAAATTTTACTGCAAGTAAACGCAGTCCAGTAAATGCATGGCTGTTCTTGTGGTTGGCTGGAAAGTTCCTCAAAGTTGATTCCAAAATGGTGCATGGAGATTGTTATAAAGGAGAAGTGATTTGATTGTATTTTAGCATTGTGACTCACTTCCTCAAACCTATGTGTAAGTCTCCCTTTGCATGCCTCTCTTCCTGTCTCAGCCGGGATTCCACCTCAGCCCATGGCGCCCAGGCCACGTCCTCCACTCAAGAGTCTCCACAGCAATAGTGAGGAGATCCAGGATGATTTTGACTGGGACTCCCTGATCGTTTGACCCTCACCATCTGTGTGGAAAATGCCCAACAGAACGTTTCACAGAGAAATGTGACTCAATTCACAAGGCTGACAGCCGGACTCACTAAACTCTATGCAGCAGCTGCCTCACTGTTGTGCATTTTGAAGCTTCTCTGAGGGAGGAGTGTGATGTCAAGTATATAACACAGATGACTGAATGCTGTATTTTGAGGTTGACTGTTCCTTTTTTTTTTTTTACTTTCATTTAAGAATTGTTGTAGTATCTTTTGTCTTTACTTATCTTCTGCAGCCAAATCTATAATTCTGTCAAATTATAGATTTATATTGTCATGTTCACCAAAGAAAATAAACTGTAAATTTATTCTCATCACATTACTGTGTAACTCAGAGGTACAATGAGTATCTGTTCTCAAGGATTCTAGTGTGAATAAGAAATTGTAGATTAAATGAATGACATAGAGCTAAAAAATGCTGATATAGGATTTAGCAAACATAAGCATACCAGGCAAGCATTGAACAAGCCAAACACAGAACCTTTGTGTTTTTTTTATTTCATAAATTTCTTGATTTTTTTTTCCATTTTACTTTTCAAATGTGAATGTTCACAGTTAACACCACACAAAATTTAACCTTACCCGATAAAAGAGATATTTTCTTTTTGTTGATATAAAATAACAATAAATTCATCAAACTAAATTAAAAGAACAGCATGGAGCATGTCATCAAGTCCCTGTTTTTTTTTTCTTTTCACTGAAATAATTGTCTCTTTTAAAGAAGCATCTGTAGCTCTCCCTCCCTGCAGGAAAGAGGGATGAAATGCAAGGACAGTGGTGCTCTGGGAGACCTGTACACCAGGGCTCCCATACAAAAGTGTGAGGGTCAAAAACAAAACAAAAAACAAACAAAAAAAAAACTAATGCTTCTGATTAATACAAAAAGTAGAGTGAAGTAAGATTGGCAGAGAAATGTGTGACCCTTATAATACCTCATTTGAAATCCCATCATTACATAGCATTGATACAAGTGACGATCTTTAAAAACAAACAAAAACAAAAAAGGATTTAATATCTTTCTTTCCGAGTCACTGAAATGAGACACAGGAAAATGGACAGATATTGATACATATACACAAAAACAGGCATTTGCGCTATTGCATACTTGCACACACACAAAGAGCATTCATATTCTCATTCATCACCCACTGATGCACACACATTCAATACACATTCCATCTTTTCCCCGTCAGACCAAAGATGTCGGTGCTCTCTCTAGTTTCTACAATAATCAGGAAGAGAAAAAAAAGAAAAAAGGGTTTGATTTAAATGGCATCATTGTGTTTGATTTTCCTTGTTTATTTGTTCCCCAAAAGTGGAAAAAATAAATTACATTTAACATTAAATTAAATTAAAAGTGAAATAGTTGAACAATTTGACCATATTGTGACTGAAATGTTAATACAAGTTTATTTCAGTCCATATCTCAGTCAGGAGTTTATTATAAAATCATCCTTCATGCACTCGTTTCATTTCAGTGTTTGTCTTCATTCTAGAGGGACACAAGAGGAAGAGGCAGGTACAAGAGTTCAGTTTGTTCAGTTTGTTAGTGGCTATGTCCCCTCTCCCTCCAGTTCTCTCTCAGTGCAGTAATATTAGAATATAGTAGAGTCACACTACTGACGAAGCCTCCTGCTCAAACGGACTCACCTTCATCTCAGACAGGACTGGAAAAACCATAACATGAAGAACAATACAGAACAGAATAGAATTAAAACAAAATAAATAGATCTCTATTTCCCACCCACAACACCCCAATCTGAAATGAAAGGAATTAAATGTGGAAAATTCTTCTGAAATGAAAACTTAAAATGTAATGCTTTCTGTGGAAAGAACATAAATTTTGAATTTTGTTTTTTTTTTTTCTTTAAATATAGAGATGTACACATACTTCTTTTTGGACACATAAGTTGTGTTAAAGGAGGATGAATGGAGGGGGCAAGACAGGAGAGGGAAGTAGTGGTGAGACTTCCTCAAAGAAGAAAAGGATTGGTGCTTGCTCCTGTTGTTCCTCCGCTTCCCACTGATCCACCTGCTCCCATCACTCCTCCTGTTCCAGAGGGCCCCCCCAAAATCAGCTGAGGAGGCGCTCCCCCTGTGGGCCCCATTAGAAGAGCCGAGCCTGGGGGAGCCATAGGTGAAAGCCCGCTGTAGGGCATGCCCATTGGACTGGTCTGCATCATGCCCAGGCTCATTCCTGGAGCTCCCATGCCCACACCCATCGGACCCATTCCCATTCCTGGTTGCACCATGCCCAGCATGGGATTGGGAGGCACAGGACTGGTGCGGAGGCCACTCAGGCCCAGAGATGAGGGCTGAGGTGAGATAGAGGTCATGGGTGCAGCCACACCAAAAGGGTTGGAAGAAGCAGGTGTTGGAGAAACCCCCCTGCTGGAAATGGTGCTGCCTGGAGTCACTGCCATTCCAGGGGCAGGAGATGAGCCTGGGGGCCAGATGTGGAAGTTAGGCAAAATGGCAAAAATAGCATATCGCAACAACTTCCTTATTTTTGATGGTCAACTATTTGATTTTTCACATACAAATAGCATGATAAAACATCTTCTACTGCCAGGTATAATTTTGATGATTAGCTGTATTTAAAACTAAATATAATGGATATTGTTGAGAATGGTTTTGCAGACTATACTTTGTGAACTTTGTGTGAATTCATATGGGTCTGTTTTAAAATAGGCATACACTGGTACCACTTTTCAGTACCAAGACTGATACCAAGTATCATTAAGTATCAATACACAGCACTGATCCAATCCATTACTTCAATTCAACTTGTAGTCTTGGCTTAGTTTGTCATTACTGGACAAAATAACTGATTTTAAAGCCTTCTTTTCTCCACCATTTGAGAAATAATGGTTTCCATGCTACAAAAATGGGACAAAACAAAGACTCTTTACTTTTATTTCTGACATATTATGCATGGCCTTTAGTATAAAATTTAATTTTTTGGTAAAACCTCCATTGTGAATAATCCATTTTAGTCCAGTATGCACATCCATGTTTCCAAACGCTGAATACTTCCCAGTTTTCATCTACAATGTACAACAGCTGTGAAGAAACTGTAGGCCTGTGGCATTTTTAAAAGGAACAGAGAGGTTCCAAAAAAAAAAATCCATTTTCGGCTCATGCAAATTCTACTGAAAGACTCACCCTGTGTTTAGAAATACTATCCTGAGTTTATTTCACAACTCTTTTGCATGTTGCACATTGCTAACGCATCATGGCAGGTAGACAAAGCTGTAACTAACCTGTGTTTTGAAGGAAGGGGTTGTGTGCTGAAGAGGAGGAGATGGAAGGAGGAGGAGGCTGTTTGGGCTTGGGTTTAGACGACACCAGGGAATCAAGATCCACAAGCGCTGCATTGGGACCCAGAAAGGATTCAGGAGTCTTTCGAACAGGAAGTGAAGAACCAAGAGACGAAAGGTCAAAGGGCACCGGAGAGCCTGTACTGTCACCGCCAGTTGCTGAGGACCCTCGTCGCTCTTGATCTACTAAGAGAGGGAAATTTTAAGTGAGAAAAGAGTGAATACAAAACTTACTTATTAACCACAATATAAACAGAATTATCACACATTTGGTGGGAGGATGAAATGTAGGACAAGACAACTGTTCTTAGTGTTCATGCTGTGAAAAACCTGCAGCTTTATGTTTTGTCTGTGAGAATCCCTGTAAAAACTGCATTTGTACCTTAGTGTTTGAGAGAGTCCATGTAGCTTTAAGTGTGAATGTACCTGTGCCATTAGTGTGTTTGGCGGTGCCACTCCAGATGTCAGAGGTGATAGGGTCAGAGGCAGGGATAGCCCCCTCCCCTGCCCAAGGATCTACTGGCCCCCCCGAAGAGGAAGTGCTGGGGGGCACTGGGGGGCCCCAGGGGTCGGCACTGGGGGGGGTCACAGCTACAGGGGAGGGGAGGAGACGCAGGGGAGGGGAGGGTTAACACAACAACACAACACCTTACAGGTACCATCCACAATACAGAGGGAGCAGGAAGCTGGGCTGGGTTCCAACAGTGGCATTCTCTCCTTGACCTCTCCAATGCCACTGACTTAGCAGGTGCAGACAGGTGAAAGCAGACTTTCAGTGGTTGTCAACCATTTTACTTTCATCTCCTCAATGTCTGCAGGTCAGTGGGGGTAAAGGAGAGATAATGAGCAGAGGCTACTTCATACAGTAAAGAAGCACACAAGGGCAAGAGAAGAGAGAGCTCTGGTTGAGACACAGCCTCAGTCAGTCCTGAGTAGAAACAAGAGGATATAAAATCCTTGGTTTAGACACAGAGGGAGAATGGATTAAGCATGCTTGCTTTCCTTATGACAAACTGAAAGCAACAGAGTGGATGAGCAGATATGACAGCATGATGACAGGACATAAAATACAATGGGGCCATTTTGTAGAAAGGATAGCAACATTATGGAACAGTGAACAGGAGTAAACGCTGCGAGGCCCTCACATCCTTTCTCTTCACCCATAGAGCAGGATGTGGTTGTCTTCTGATACTCTGCTCAGTCACTTGGTGGTTCATTCCCAGAAAAATGACAGGGAATACCTGACCACTATTGGAGTCACTCACCTGAAGATCCCCAGGGGTCGACATTGTTAACTCTATTGGAAGTGTCTCCCCAGGGGTCTGGAGGAGGGGCTATCGTGGGTGGGGCCGCCCCGCCCCAGGGGTCCGCGCTTGGAGGAGATGTGGGTGATGCTGCCCCCCATGGGTCTGTAGGGGCTGCGCCCCATGGGCCTGAGGCAGAGGGGGCAGAGACTGTAGGTGGAGGAGAGGGGCCTGCAGACCCCACCGAAGCAGCAGAGGCAGGGGCCCCCCAGGGGTCCACAGCACTCAGCTCCATGAGAGCACTCTGGACAGGACAGGATTATAAAATTATAACACACAGCCACATTCAGGAACAAATCTGAACACACACGCCACCGCACACACTCATTAGTCAATGACATTTAAAGAGGAAATGAAGAAACAGACTGCAACACAGGCAGGAACAGAGACAGTCACACACACCATCAAACAAGCAGAAACATACACTCATCAATCAGCAAAAAGTTAGAGAAAAAAAATGAACAGATTCTCTTGTGTGTTGTAACTGAGGCTGATAAATCTAACATAACACTACTTATCTGAATTCACTCCTTCCTTTAAACTGGACGCGCACACACACACACACAGGTGAGAGACACAGCTAGAGCAGGTAACGCCAGGAGAGCGAGAGAGGAAAAGGAGAGTGCTCTGTCTTAAGAGTGTGTCCACTGTGGCATACAGACACATTCCACACACACACACCTCCTCTGGTTTAGTCTTCTCCCTCTTGCTCTCCTCAATGGCCATCTGCAGTCTCAGGTCATCACCTCTGCGCAGTCTCTCCTCCTGCCAATCACACACACAAACACACAGCTGTGATGTCTGCCTCAGACACACAACGTCAAAGACCTCATCAGAGGCACCAACTTAGGATCCCAAAATTTAAGTCTGAATGGGTATCTGTGGAAACTGATTTTCAGCCAGCATCTACAGACAAAACTCCATGTACATTATATGCTCATGACGCTCTAATTGATCATGCCTAAAAAAAAAAAGTCCAACTTGGTTCAAGTTACTTATCCAAAGTAAGCTGAAGAAGAGCTTTTCCTCCCTCACCTTTATTTCCCATAGGACCCATATCAGGCCTAACCAACAAAGCTGTTTTGTTTTTTTTTCACCCAAATGAATTAACAAACTATAGACTACATATATCTAAAAGGACATTAAACAAAGTTGAGACACTGTTCAGGTACCATATGCTATTTCCATTCCATTCTCAATGTGTGGCCTAGCTGCACTGTTCTACGTTACATCAACTCCTATATTAGTTGATACATTAAACATGTTAAGCTGTAAAAGTTGGTGCTTGGCTTGAACCACCACTTGCACACAACAAGCACACAACTTTTCCACTTTCTTTCGTTCTTCCACAACCTTCAACTAAACTCTCCATTCCACAATGACAAGTGCCCTGAACAGTGCAAGAAAGTCACAACGACAGATGAGTGCAGGTAAGAAAATCAGAGTGTTTCAAGCCAAGTTTGAGGCATGCTGTCAGAGAGGGTTATACACAGGAAGGAGGAAATCACATACAAACTATTTAGTGTTAAATTCAGTCAATTATGATACGATCTTTTCCATGCATAATTGAACAATTAATGATTAATCTCAGTAATTTGGATGCTTGCTTTGATGTCGCTTTTAATACATTAGAACAAGAATTTGACAAACACATTTCATGCTCTATAAATACTTTATAAGAGGACGAGGCAATGTGCAACAAACTAAATTACCTTAGGGGAACATTACATTGTTATTACTGTCAAATACAAAGCGTTTTTTGAGGAGAGGGAAACATGAGACATAGGAGCATAAACTCATTGTTTTGATTGGGTGATACTTGATGTGCGTTTGAGAGGACTCTATTTGACAGAGAGACAGATAGTTGATGACTGGTTAGCCAGTCGGTCGGCCACGCCCTATGCCCCCTGACCTTTTGGTGCATCTCCTTGCTGAGTGTGAGTGCATAGCGGAGCTCTGCGTCCTCCAGAGGGGCCATGCTAGTCTGGGGGAGGTCAGGGGTCAAATGATGAGAGCTGAGTGGGTAATGTAGTGAATAATATTTGACATAACCCTCTGTGTACACAGGTGCTGCAATGGATACAAAACTAGAAACAACTTAGCTTTAAGTACGATACTGTAGTTTCTTATCACTAAGCTTCAATCCTTAGCTAAGTGAGCAATACCTTGGCTCTGCCTGCCTCCAATAGGTTGCTTTGTATTACCTGCTCTGCCTCTTCTTTACTCATGGCCAGTGCAAGCTGGAGCTGCAAGTCCTCCTCTCCAGAGCTCTGTGGCCAGGCCTGCTCAGGGTCTGCCCCTCCAGAGTGGGAGCCCAATGACAGGCTGCCCCCCAGGCCTGGAGCTGAGGGAGCTGAGGAGGCTGGGAGAAAAACAAATACACAAAATTGAATTCTAAAAATGCACATATTACCATATGGCCATATGATTTCACCTGGGGGGAAATATGTACTCTTAGCTCATAGAACAGTCTTTCTTTGACTATCATCTACAAACAGCCCATTATGTTGTAGTGAGTCCACCCACACTTCACAGCTAGTTCAGAGGTAAACACTGGTTAATGTAATTATCTCACCACTGGAGGTCTGTGCCATCTTCTCTTTGGTTTTGAGGGCGTGAATCCTCTCCTCTCTTAGTCTCTCCTCATCTTTAAGGAGTGTTACCAGCTGTTTCGCTTTCTCTCGCACATTGACCCCCTGGAAAAATACATATATAAGCAGCATGTACAGTACA
This sequence comes from Myripristis murdjan, assembly GCF_902150065.1. Lineage (NCBI taxonomy): Eukaryota > Metazoa > Chordata > Actinopteri > Holocentriformes > Holocentridae > Myripristis > Myripristis murdjan. The sequence continues at coordinate 20,794,412 of NC_043995.1, forward strand.
GGCCAAAAGTTTGGACACACCTTCTCATTCAATGCGTTTTCTTTATTTTCATGACTATTTACATTGTTGATTCTAACTGAAGGAATCAAAACTATGAATGAACACATGTGGAGTTATGTACTTAACAAAAAAAGGTGAAATAACTGAAAACATGTTTTATATTCTAGTTTCTTCAAAATAGCCACCCTTTGCTCTGATTACTGCTTTGCACACTCTTGGCATTCGCTCGATGAGCTTCAAGAGGTAGTCACCTGAAATGGTTTTCACTTCACAGGTGTGCCTTATCAGGGTTAATTAGTGGAATTTCTTGCTTTATCAATGAGGTTGGGACCATCAGTTGTGTTGTGCAGAAGTCAGGTTACTACACAGCCGACAGCCCTATTGGACAACTGTTAAAATTCATATTATGGCAAGAACCAATCAGCTAACTAAAGAAAAACGAGTGGCCATCATTACTTTAAGAAATGAAGGTCAGTCAGACTGGAAAATTGCAAAAACTTTAAATGTGTCCCCAAGTGGATTCGCAAAAACCATCAAGTGCTAGATATAGATATAGATATAGATATATATAGATATAGATATATATATATGTGTGTGTGTGTGTGTGTGTGTGTGTGTGTGTATATATATATATATATATATATATATATATATATATACACATATATACACACACACACACACACACACACACACACACACAAGCAGTGGACCATGTACTGTACAGTTTTCTATTAAGCACATGCAGCACTATTGTGTTATGTGCTTTACATTTGGTAGTTTAATAGCTTGCAATCTTACCATAATTTCAGTTATAACCAGCCCATAAAAATGCTGTGGCTTTCTTTTCACAGTACGTGTGTTTGCACAAGAGGTCAGAAAGTAAAATGTCCTTGAATGAGCCATGAGTGCCATGTTTGACAATGCGCACCTGCATTCCACAAAGGTGTTCCTGACTAAATCATTGCTTAAGCTTTGGTTTGTATATGGTTTTGTGAGGAAAGGGAGTGTTTGTGTACCTGGTCCTTGCCATCTCTGTCTATATACTGGAAATCCTTGAGGGTCTGTACTGCGTATATGTTCTCTCGGCACTGTTGGGCAACGCGTTCTGAACCTGTCTTGATCAGGTACTCCATGAGAGTCATAGCCTGGTGCAGACACAAATCACAACCAGTGACCATGAGCACAGAAGGTCTGTATGCAGGGGTAATACAAGTGAAGGTCCTTCCAAAATTAACAAACTGGTATTAATCTCTTCACCACCACCCACAACCATTCACACACATGTACACACATCCATACAGGGACACACACCTTGTACACGTGTCTCCAGTTCTTGCCGTGGTCATTGAGGCGTTTCCACACCATGCTCATAATTTCAGAGAAGGCCACAACATTGTAGGTCAGATCTGCTATCTCTGACATCAGAGAGCTGCTGGGACCCCATGGGTCATTGGACGTTGCCTCTCTGACCTGGACAACAACACAGCAGCAAGGCACAACCTTGAGCTATCCTCAATTCAAATAATCCTTTATAAAAATAACTCTGCCATTAGCTTGAGTAAATTTGTCAGTCTACCCTGTTCTGCATTCTGGGGATAAGTAATATAAAGTACCAATCAGAACACAAGCTGGAAAGAGGCACAATCATAATGAATGGATAATGTGATTACATTCACTGAGATAAAAAGAGGAGAAAAAACAAGGAGGCTTCAGGGAATTATCAGTGTATGCAGCCACAGGGTGTCAGATCTGCAAGCTAGACTTAAAACATGGTTGCAAGAGGGAAGTGGGTGTACAAATGAGGGGAGGAGAGGACAGGCCAGACAGGCAGATGAGTACAACCTTGATTTCAGCCTCTGAATAGTTGTGGACGATGTTCTTTACTTGTCGCCGTAGCGATGAGGTCGACATGGCAACCGTCTGGCCGTCGAGTTCTGCTGCAACCTAAACAGCAGATGGGACGAGGCCAGGGTTGTAAAATACAGTTAATACAATACAAAACAAACAGCCACAGGGCAAAGAACACTGTTAATACCTGCAGAGAAACATTAATGGAAGTACAGCCGACAAACTATCGTTCAAAGGCTGTGACAGGCTCTGATTTGAAACTAGACAATCTAAGGAACCTATTGGTGTCGAGAATGTCATGCTAGATTATTGGCAAGGAGATTAAATATTGCTCCAAATTTAGGCTAAACTTTGGCGAGGGAAAAACTGGCATGGCCATTTTCAAAGGGGTCCCGTGACCTCTGACCTCAAGATATTTGAATGAAAATGGGTTCTATTGGTAACCACAGGTGTCCCCTTTGCAAATGTGCCCACCTTATGCTAACCACATGCAGTTTGGGGAAAAACCATGCAGTTTTCTCCATGCAGTACAAATGTAATATTTTCACCTATTCTTAAATGGTGTATTTGTGCATACTGAGGCCTAAATTCAGCAATTTCCAGAACAGAATGCTCGCCATCCAATTGCCGAAAAAATGCAATTCTTACAGAAATCTTCAAATGTCAAAAGTTTTTGAGAGCAATTCACAGCATGAGTTTTTCTATGGTGTTCCTCTAAGACCTGATGTCTCTTGGTCATATTCTGGGGGATTTTTGACAATAGCTATGTTTACATGAGCAAAATTTCTCCAATCCGATCTAAACCTTGGTAGATCGGAAATTCCAAATCCACTGTTTACATGTACACTAAATAAAATGATCCGATCATGACGTGCGTATACATACACCAAGCGTTTAATCAGAATAAATCATTTGGGCATGCGCGGAGTTGTCTAATTTTCTGGAAATAGTAGTAGAAGAAGAAGCTGTACTTCCGCCTGTGTTGTAAACAAACGCCGCGTTGTCTGCACGTACCTCAGCTCGTTCACTCTTTGTGCCTCTCACATTTTATTTTCCTCCCCTCTGGCACAGTGTCTGTTTATGTAGTGTTTTTTTTTTTTTTTTAAATATGGACCTTTTGGACCGTTTGTTGCTTGCCGAAAAACGACCGGCTGCCGCAAAGGCGGAAACACATCACGCTGACGTAACACACATACGCAGTGGAGATAGTTTTACCCCAACCAGGAAGACAGGATCCGAATGGATGTGTACATGGACGCCGTTCGGAATAATGATCGGCATAAACCACCTCTCTCTTTCGGAATGAAATTTGTTTCCGAATGGACCGTATCGGATCACAATCTTCCGATTGACGTGTTTACATGAAGCATTTTTAACCTGATTTGGCCTTTGTTCCGATTATTTGTGTCCATGTAAACATAGCTAATGTTTATCAGTTCTCGAATGATAAAAAAAATGGCTAAATTTTGCCTAAAACGTGTTTAACAAAGGTATCAACCCAAAAATTGCTGCATAAACTTATGACACGTAGTTAAGCATAGTAATTGCGATCCTATACTTCATTCATAATGTTCTAACCCTTATAGGCTGAGATAACTTTTGTTATGATTTGACACTATACAAATAAAACTGAATTGAAATTTAACTGAATACACTCTGAATAAATAAATAAATAAATAAATGGGTGTCTAAAACACCATGTTTATTACAGATTTATGACTACAATAACTTAACACATTGCTGAACTGCATCTCAAATTAATCTTCAGGTACCAGTGAATACCACTTCTACTTGGCATCTACTGTTTACATTTTATCCTTCTCAGAAGATAATATCACAAAAAGATGAGGGTATGGAGGGAAAAGAGCGAAAAAGCAACCAGACTGAGTGAGGAAAGTGAGACCTTGAGAAAAAAAAAATCAGAGTGTGAAAAGACGGGGTCAACTCCAACTCCATAGTCATGTGATTTCTATTCTAAACAATAGGAGAGAGACAGTGTCATGCACACCTGTTACACAATAATGATGCAGGGTAAGAGTCTCTCTTCTTGGTATCTTTGGGTTTCTCTATCCCCAGCACCACTCGCTCACGAAGTGCTCTGTCTCAACTTGTCCGTTTCTCCCCGCGGCGGCATTGGGTCCCAAAACCACAGGCTTAAGAAGATAAAAACTGCTGAGCAAGACAGAGATGGGAACTGAGAAACTGAGAAAACATGCATAGCCACTGATAGATTACCCATACACAAATGCATAAGAGTAAGTTAAAATTTAAAGGGGCTAACTTCACTCGGACCATGAGGACAGACAAAGAAGAAACTGAGCAACAAGAATCACATGAACTTAGGCTGATACACTCATGGTTGATACTCTGAAACATCATGTTGACCAGATTTTCTGACTTTAGTTGTCAGTGTCAAGACCCTGACACCCTTAAAATAAAAGCCATTAATGACTTTCTCTTAACGCTGATCAAAGTTTAGCAACAGGCTAATTTAGGAAGCAGGCCTAATTTAAGAACCGGGGGGGAAATTATTTTGCTCCTCAATTATGAGGAGCAAGGTAAGAGGACTCCTTGTCCCAAATATCTATTGAGGAGGATCGAAAATAACATCCTAAGCTGTGGCAGCAGGTTTCATATCAGTGTTGTCAGGGAATCAAAATTTTCATGAATGGAACACATGCCAATCAGGTTCACGTGTTACATTTCAAACCTCTCAATTACAAGACAGTCAATGTTTAGCTATGTCACAGAAGTAACAAAAAGAGACATTTCTATTAAAGTAATTACAAACAGAAGACATAGGCAACAGTGGGGGTCCCAAAACAGCACTAGGGACCACTCCACATAGATAACGTCACTGATGACGACATAAAACTGTGCAAGCCAACAGAGAACTACAGAGACTAATGATATAGCATTTCGCTTGTGGACTCAGTGGCCTCTTGTTTAGCATATAACACACAGGTTAGAGTGGTTAAGCTACAATAAAACTTTGGGCTGGGTGATATAGCCAAAAACGTTACCATGAAAAATTGCATTATTTCAGTTGATAATAATAATTATTTTGATATACATAAAGTAATTATTATCTCACATTTAAAGACTACTTTTTGCTTCTGTGTGAAAACTGAACAAACCAGAGTCCTAACAGTTAGTATTACACTAATCTCTTCTAGCCACCAAAACAACCCAATGTGCAGTTCCTCTGCGGTGTGTGTGTGTGTGTGTGTGTGTGTGTGTCTCCTCACTCATGACCGGGCATGCAACCAGGCCTTTCTCTATTCTCACCACATGATTTGTGTTCTAAATTGATTTAATATTATTTACCATTATTTACCACACACACACACACACACACACACACACCCCTAATCAAACCTTCTAGCAATTGGGCTAGTAGACCATGATGGCTTCCACTGCTGTCAACTAGAACAACAAGATGAGGCTACAAAGGCCACGTTATCAGTGAAACTGGAAGTGAAACCTGTTGTCCAACAAACTATAGCTGCTGCTGTGACATGGTGATGGCAGGGGCATATTTGGCATAAAAAGCATAGACCCATTCTGTCTTCCTGTACATCCTGGTATATATCTGTGTAAGAAGTAAAAGGTAAGACTAACATCAGACCAAGTTGCATAACCAAGCAATAATCACTCCAAAAGCCAGTTCAAAAATTCCTGCAGCATGGTATCAAAGTTCAGACATGCCATCTCATCATTTGGTGATAAGGGACTGCTTAATCCCCATGTCTTTTGTGCCTCAGAGGACTCCTTGTCCCAAATATCTATCCTATTAACCACAATCCTGGGACTTTCAAAAGACTTCATTGACCATGTTAAACCACAGCTGATCTTAAACATCTGAGGAAAAAAACTTAGGGCATACCATTTACTGCTTAGCTTTCCCCTTGATCAAGCACTACAACTACTGACATAAAGTTACCTTGTTTATCAGAAGTTGGTGAAGTGAAAAAGTTAAATCAGGAATTTGCGTGGTTAAAATTGCCTCACCAATTACTGTAACACCGCTTTTAATAGCTGCACTGCCCGGTATGCAAAGTTATTTACCTACAAGTGGAAATCCTTCAGCTGGTGTCAAAGTTAACCTGCTATCTGATCATACTTGATAAGAGGGACAAACGCAGCACTGAACGATCAGCACGCAGCTAAGGTCATGCGTACGACTAGGGGTTAGTTTAATGAATCATTTCAGCTGAGCACAAAGAATACACAAACAGTAATTTATCGGGTGTGTATGCTCGATTAGGCAAGTAGATGAACAGCATAGGTAAGAAAGGATATCTTATTGCCCCATGTCACTGTAAGGTAGTTACACAATCCCGTGCATAAGGACCTCCACCCTGTTAACATTAATATCAGCACACAGAAAAAAAAAAAAAAGCTTTCCCTGTCACAACTGCAAAGTTAGCCATCGCTAGCAAACTGGTCAACTGACTCTGTTAGCTGTTTGCAACTGAAGAAAAAACACACACATCATAAACTGAGAATCTCTGCACACACACACACACAGTTAATCGGTGACTGTACTACAATATTAACCAACCCAGCGAACAATGAGAGCACTAACTTTTGACAGAAAAGTCTTGTGTGAGGAGCCCGGAGCTCGGCTACCGTTGTGTTAGCTGTCATCTGGACACGCTAGCTTGCGTTAGCTCCCCTGTCCTCACCTAGTCGTGATCTAACGTGCAGCATTTTACCTCCAGGGTTTGGGAAAGCTCTGCACAAAGTATAAATAAGAGTGTACTGTTTGATTTCGTGTAAGTATGAGCGGACAAAGTCGTGTCAAACTAGTGCTGAGGTTACTGCCACGACACTGAATCATGCCATAGACGGACCTACCTAGGTTACCTTCCAGTTTGAACGATACAATCAATCACTTGCTGCTCTGTTGGTGCTGCTACCACTGGAGAGATTAGCTAGCAGGCTAACTGTTAGCCAGTTAGCTAGCTTCTGCTATTTCGCAAGTGGCAACACAAGACGAGGGCTAGACTGTACACGCTGCCACGGGGACACATGCTACTTCGGGACAATGCTGAATTCCCACTTTCATAGTACGAGCCACAATGTCTTCAAAGTGTTGGCAGCCTAACATAATAAATGTCTGAATTAAGTGTGTACTGACCCTGTTGTAGCTTGAGTGTACGAGGAGATGGCCGAATTTCCGCTTCCGCTCTCGACTACAGGAAAGACCGCACCCCCTTTCACGCTCCCTTGTGTGGAAGAGGTAACTTTTCCCCCCATCTGTGGTTTATTATTATTACTGGAATTTGCGTATGTGTTGAATATGGTGTAGGTTTACATGGACACACTGTGTTTTCGCGATATTGAACCGGACTCTTGCATTAACATAGTTTGGTGTCATTCCTGTTATTTTTATTTTTTGGACTTCTATAACAGGACAGCAATAATAAGAATGACAGACAATGACATGTAATGAAACAGTGTGATCTTAGTTCAGTTTATTTATTTAATTTTATAACAGTCTGTAGACAACACATTTTATGTGTCTGTGAGTATTGCATCAGTGGTATCATAATAGTACAGGCCAAACAGGGACATATTGGGTGCAATAGCTGTAGTAAATAATTGTCCTCTTTAATATAGAGTTGTTTGGTATGCAGCCCATTACCCTCCTCATTATGTAGGCTGCAGAGCTGCTGATTTCATTCAAGTTTTTGCCATTCATGCCAGCTTACAAATAGGATTTTGTCAGTGTGAATGGTAGACACATTCTTCAGATGTATTTATGTATTTATTTGTTTATCCAAACTGACTCTGAAGTGACTACTCATCAGCATAAGGCTTCTTGTTGAGGGTTTGGTGTGGACTCATAACAAGACTCATAATCTTTTACCCTAAAACATTTTCAAACTGTAATATTCAATGCTATATTAAATGCTGTTGCTTCCAAAGTAAGTTAAGTTGCCGCTAAGAAACAATGGATTTGTCTATTAAACTGAAACCAACACAACCTTCATAACTTCAGTAATCCTAACCCACAACCCGGATTCATAAAGTTAAACTTCATCTGTGAGTCATGTAATGCGCTGCATATGACTGTCTGTGTGCTGCTCTAGCAGAAATCCTCCACAGAGAGGCAACCTCGAACCAGCTCTCGCACCAAGTGAAAACAGAGCAGCCTCACTCAGAGTCACTTGTCTCTGGAACCATAAATAATACACGGTAAGCTCCGTAGATCAGGGCGACATAGTAACAGCTGGCATGCATGTGTGTTACAAGTCCCTGCTTTATCCTGCATCTATTTATCCTTTTATCTTTGTCCTCTCCCCAGGGAGGAGGAGAGGCATTGTAGCATTACCCAGGCAAACTCTTTTACCGTTATACAGTCTATTACATCACTTAGCTTTGGAAACATTATTCTCATGAAGATAAACAAAAAGTGCAGAAGACTAAGCCAGAGCAGAATCTATTTTTACAGGTGTTCAACAGTTCTGTCACCAACAAACAAAAATATTTACCCCCACTGCCTGCGTCCACTCTGTTCAAAGAGTGGATTGAAACACCTTGACTCTGTTGTGAGACCGAGGACAGAACTAACACTAACCTCAGATGTGGCCTTTGCAGAGGGAACACAAGTTTAAAATCATTTTAAAACACTCGCAAACAAGTTCAAATCAAGAAAAAGTCAAAATCAGACAAGTTCACATTTGGAAATCAAGGATTGTAGTCCATAAGTACACAAGGGCAATGTGAAATCAAATGTCTAAATCTGAAGACAAGTTAATGTCCATCGTTAGAGCAGTTTATATGATCGTTTTGCAGAATTCAGTGAGTGATATGAAATCACACAAGGACAAATATATGCTTTCACAAAAGGCAATAAGGCGCCGCCGTAAACCAGTCTAGTTGATGAGAACACAAGCTTGAGACACTGTCCTGATCTAACACTCAAATGAGACTCAAGCAATGCTGTTAAATCTCATTCCTCGCTTGTATTCCAATTTCACTGGATCATCTGGAAACTAAGCCAAAACTCACCACCAAACACTCCGTCTGCTTTCTCTTATCTGGAACTGTGTTTCTTTGGATTAGTCATGTAAAATGATCGGCCACCTTGCGCCTTGTTGGAGAAACTGAGAATGACATGTTTGTGGAAGGAAGCCAGTTATGCCATTGCTTTACACTGTACATCACACAAGTTATAGTTTGTAGAAGACTTATCAGGCTCATCCCACACAATGGTCGTTTGGAGCTTCAGATATATACAGTATATATGAAGCTGACATTAATTAACTTAGATCAGAGATTTGAATGTCCGACAAGTGTTACATAACATTCAAGCTGTTGGAGTTGTGAAATATTTCTGAATCTTTTGAAACCTCCAGAAGTTCCTCAATATAGCATCACAGGACTCCCAGCGAGGGGCTTGGGACACGTGATCTGAAAAAATATCCCTTAGCTGATGACAGCTCAGTTAATGTGACTCTTGGGGTTTGAAACAGTATGAAAGTCTGAATGGAAAATTTTATTTATAATTTTTTTTAAAGAAGAAAAGAAAAAGAAAAAGCCATCATTATTCTTTCAATGATACAATGTCTGTTGGTCCACAAAAGGTTAGTGGCCAATAAACATCACACAATCACAAGAATAGTGTGTGATTATTTATTTAAAAACTTTAGAAGTAGTCATCAACTCGCTGGGTGTGACTTTTTTTTTTTTTTTAATACTTTTCAGCTGTTTCATATCTGAATGACAAAATACAGATGAGAAGAGTCTTTCGTAAAAGTAATAATGTCCCCATAAAAAAATGTGGAAGTGTTATTGGATAGCAGAGAAATACATTCTGTAACTTCCCTGTAATTTCCCCTTTAGAAATCTTGGCCTCATGTTTGCTGGTGTGTGTGCATGTACTATGTGTGTATGTGCGTGAGAGAGTGTGTATGCATCGGTACATGGATTTGTGTTTGTGTGTGCACTGTAAGTGTGTGTGCCTGTGTGCATGAGTGGATGTGTGCATGCATCTGTGTGCCTCTGTAGTCTATATGTGTGCTTGTATGTGTGTGGGCTTTTCCTTTGTGTGTGTGTGTTGTTTCATGGTTGTGAATGAAAGTAGCGCTCTCTTGGCATCAACTCAGTAAAAGTGACGGTAGCTGTGTGTTGGTGCTACAATGGAAGCACAGGTTGCCACAGCAGGGGCCGAGGGGCACTACGAGGGCCTGCACAAACATGGAAGTACATAGTGGTCACGACCCGCCGCAACACTGGCAGCAGCAGTAACCTGAGTGTTGCTGGTCGTTGTGATAGCAGCCTGTGTTTGTGTTACATAACGCACAGCTAGAAAGCCAGTGGCAATAATAGGTCTGTAGTATGTGGTACCAAGGGAAATCTATATGAGTAGACAGAAAGAGGAGGAGAGGAAAGCTACGGGAGACAGAGAAGAGGCCTGAGCTGCAGCTGGCGTTAAGTAGGAAACAGAGTTGGCATGTAGACAGCCCACCACCAGAATGAAGCTGTTTTGTAAGGCAAGGTTTCAGCTGTTGGCTATGTCACTCTGTGTTGACAGGCTAAAATGTGCTCTAAGTTGGAAAGAAATATGTAGAGTATCACTTGATGGAAGTGCATTGGGATTTGGAGATGAGAGCAGATTTTTAGAAGTCGTTAAAAGTAGTTGTTTGACAATGGTGATAAAAAAACAACTGACAAAACCTAAAAGACCCACTGTGGAGGAAGAGAAAAAACAGGAGGGTAAAAAGGCTTTGATAAATTGAATGCTCTGCTACTTTGCCTCCAGCAGCGATAGATAGGAGGGAAATGTGATAAAAGAAAAAAGGACAGTGATCTTAGAAAGTAGAAGTGTTGACAAGTGGCATGCTTCACTGTACCCTCTTATCTTAATAAGAAGCAGGGATAATGAACACAGCTTGTTGGCTTATTAAAATCGTTCCAGCATTCCTGTTGATTAGATGAGGAATCCCACACTGTGGAGGGATTCACAGACAAAAGCTGAAAGAGGGGGCAAGTGTGAGATGGAGAGGAATGGAAAGGGAGTGCGGAGAAGAGGCTGGGGAGAAGTGTGTGTGTGTGTGTGTGTGTGTGTGTGTGTGTGTGCATTTGGAGAGATTAGAGAGCACATAAAATGAGTGACAGCTGTGGAGAGTGGAGACGGGAAAGAGGTGGGAAAGGACAGGTTAATGTGGTCAGCCCGATTGACAGATTGGGCTCATTGGGACATTAACATTGCCGTAGTGGGAGAGAGGGGCAACACGGGAGTGGGAGGGAGAGGTTTGAAATACCTTACAGCTGGTTCACGCGTAGTTGCCGGCAAAACAAGCGACAGAGAGAGAGAGATACTTGGCACATGAGTAGGAAAACAGGAGGTGAGAGTGAGAGAGTGCAGTGTGGGTCTCCTGGGGAGAAGCTCATAGTCACTGTCAGGGTCTCTAAGGAAGGTAAACATTATCAGTCTCCGATATAAAGCTGCTGCACCACTGCATGGGAACGCAGAGCAAAGGCAAAAGCTGCAGATTTTATTTCAATTTAGCAGTCAGTCTAGCCAAGGGAATATTATCAGTGTCGAACAGTGGTGAGCTACAGTGATAACAGGTTGCCTGGAGTTTCTCAAAATTTTTCTTTTGATGCTGACAAGCCAAGACAAAGTGAATAAAGACTGACCGATTTAGCAGAGAAGCCTCTAAAATGACAGTAAGTAAACAACTTTATTCTTGTCAGCTATGTATGGAAATCCATAATGCATGGAATAACAGTTGAATGACCTTCTGATATCTTCTTTGACATTCATGTTTTTTGATCATTTGGTATTGCAAATAATTCATAAAATAAAATAAAATAAAATAAAAAAATGTTGCAAAACCATAATATCTTTATTCTCCTGTTGACAGCACACGGTTGGCATATTATATGACAACCACCAACTTTTTGCAAGTTGATGACATTTTAACAAAGACATGATAACAATGTCTTCATGTCTTTTCATGCACAATTCTGCTGAGGCTGCAAAGCATTGATAGAGCATATGGAGAAGATTTTCAGCTTGAAGTATTTGCCACTTTTACTTATCATCAAATTTGTTAATAGGGTTAGTTCCTGCAGAGCTCTTAATAAAATCATAGTGACCACAGCTACAACAAGGTCCAAACACTAATTGAGGATCAATTAATAATCACCTCGGGTTACAAGGACAAAGCAAATGTCCTGATACGGCTGCTGCTGCAGCAAATGTTTTAAATACATTCACTGGTCTCCGACTTATGCCACAGAGCCACTAAAGCACTGAATTATATTGTTAACTGGAGAAATGGCAGCTGCAAGCAATTCTCAGAATGTAAGAAATTGCGTTCATTTAGTGTCGGTATGAGCAAAATGAAGAGCAGCCTAAGAGCTTAATAACTTAATATCCATAACACATGTCGACATCTCTAGTGAATAAAACCCAACAGAATATCAGTTTCAAATATGTAATATTCTGGCTGCTTTGAGATCTGGTCTCTGCAGTGGCATATAAGAGTATGCATAGAGTGCACTGCTCTATTTTCCTGTGTTGCCATCCAGCTGTACGCATATCCCCCAATAAATGTAATGCAATGTTTCTATTTAGTTGGAGTTGTAGCTTCTGCAAATACATCATATCTTTCTGATTTTACTTAACCCTGCAGTTGACAACAGACATTGTTTCAGGGATGCACAAAATGTTTCTTTAACCTGTATTTGTTTGTTTCTTGTCTAATAATCTTAAATGCTCGACAACATATAATACGTTTGAGTACATTTATGAAGACTGGATGCATTGTATAAAACTCCGCACCACATCCAGAACAGTTTCCATCAGCAAATTCTGACTGACTGAAACCTGTAGTCTAACTCTTGTTTGCAGATCAGATCCAATGCTTTGTCAAGAGGCAAGGCATTGCTAATTTAAATAATCCAACGACTGTCTGATAACTTATCACCACCATGTATTTACTGACAGATTGCTGCAACCATAATGTGGTCTTTTATGTTAAATCAAACCAGATAAATTGTTTGATGTCAATAAACTACCCATTGCAGATGTTACATTTTACTGCAGTGACCTAACAAGTTAAACTGACTCAAAAGTAAAATGCAGTGTTTAATACGCTCTCTTACATAAGTGTACATGAAAGGTCAAAGGTAAAAATACACTATATCCTGTTATGATTGCTTTTGTGTTAAGCTGTGCGTCGTTCATGCCCTCTCTAATTTGCCGGGGTATGTGGTAGGGGATCTAGTTCAAAGACAGTCATCATGGATACGGGTTCATGAAACAGAGAATGCAACAGCATATATGACGGTGGAAACTGACTGACAGCACCAAGTGTTCTGATCACCCAGATAACACATCATGCTATATCGTCATGTTCCGTCACACCATGGAGATGAACAGTCATGACAGATTAATAGAAAGAGTTAGTTCAGTCGGACTAGTGGTCATAATAATGTGTTCATGTTTCCATACCTTCTGCACAGTGCATGCTGGGATAATCTCCAGTCCCATTAACCCTGAACAGGAACAAGCAAGCAAAGACAAGGAATGACTGATGAAGGAATCTATAATGATCTTCCATCTTGCAGGAAATTTCCTTGCACCTAATGAGAATTGTAATTTAACATATTACACTTTATTGCACTTATCATTTGATTCAGAGTTAAGAAATCCCCATTATGCAACGCCCCAAGTCTCAATAACACGTCAGCATGTGGAGCCACTGATTCTGACTTCATTCTGTGGAGCCATCCATCATCAGCATCAACACATGCCAGTCAAATATGAGCTGACCTCTCTTCTCTTTGGTCGCCAAACTGACCATCATATGTTTGTGTATGTGCCCGACCCACAGACTGTAGCAGCTCAGGAACTTGATGAGTTATGTTTCCTGTCGGCTCAGTCCATGTCCAGCCTGAAGACATCTGAACACTTCCAGGTGGTCAAGCTGCTGGGAGAGGGCTCCTATGGCAAGGTCATGCTGGCTGTGCACAAGAAGAGAGGTTGGTGCATGAGCAAAGGTTAAAGGTCATGATTATTTGGACTGGTTTAATATCAATTCACTCTGCTTATAGATGACCATAAGACTGTATGAAATTCCCACTGCATTTTCCAAAGCTATCATTTTTAATTAAGTGTTTTGTTCAGGCATTTGAACTCCCACTGCCACCCCAAACTGACTGGGATGGAAACAGCATCTGTTTGCTGCAGTGCATTTATAAGTCTTGGGTTTCTCTCATTAAGAAACTACACATGTTCTGTTGGTCAGTGATGCAGTCATGGCACAGAGGAACTGTCTTCTGATGCACTTCACTTAACCTCTCGCACTAGTGTTGCTGTTATGAAGTGCTTTGCCACATTCTCTGGTATAGTGTTTCTTCAATTGGTGTGAAGCCTGTACCTTAGGCACAACTTATGTAACAGAGCCGCCCCAAGGGGAAGTTATATTTGTTAGCAGTGTCAATAACAGATAGCGTTCACGTTCCATCAGTGATGACAATTTTTTCTCTAAATCTGTTTAAATCTTTTTGCCCATAATACATGCATGTTGTCTCTCTTGTTGTTTCCGTCAGGCACTCCAATGGCTCTGAAGTTCTTCCCACGTCAGTCTACCACTCTGATCTCTTTCTTGCGTGAATACAACCTCTCGCTTTCTTTCTGCACCCATCCCTCTCTGACACGGGCTCTTGGCATCTTCTTTTGCACACCGACCTACTATGTCTTTGCCCAGCAGGCGGGTCTGTATGGTGACCTCTACAGTGCAATAGTGTCAGAGGTCAGTTTGGCTCCTGTTTGACATTAAAAACACAGATCTTTAGAGTACTCACACAACATAGTGGTGCGCTGTTAAAGCCTTGCTTATTAATGTGTCTGGCCTCAAGTACCATTGCTTGTAAAATGCAGTGTAGAGAGATTTATAATGCAGTTTTATCAAAATAGTATCTTGACCCTATTTATTTGGAGTAGAGCATTACCTCAAGTCAAACACTGAACTGTAACTCTCCGTGAGAAATGTTTAGTATGTCTGCACCAGCCCTTTGTCTCAGCAAATTTACTGGAAAATGTGATGCCTCTAATTACTGGCCTTGTGCTGTTGTGCTCTCATTTCTGTCAACGAGATCTTGAAACTTGCATGATAAAAGCTTCCAGCCCGCCCTCACATGTGTTTGTGTCACTGCCAGTAACCTTACAACGGCTGATAAGAAGGGCACCCTGTTCTCACTGTCTGAGGGTAGAGTACGTGATGTACAGCAGGGAAAAGAGCCAGCAACCACATCAACTCAATACATAGAACTGAACAGAATAGAATAGATGGATAGATGCAGATACTCACATACTGATTGTCTTAGCACTAGTGATATAGACTGCTATGTTTCTTCTCTAGCTGTTTTGTAGCAGTGCTGGCAATAGATGATTTTTGGTGATTGCTCCATGTCCACCTCTATCACTCTTAGCTTTGGTTCTAGTTCATTCTGTGGCACTGCAAGTTTGTAAAAATCTTTAGACACTCAGTTCTATTTAAAGAACTAATTTTAAACCTATGCCTATGCTTGTTTGTGCTTGTTGAGGCAAATTGAGGTAGATTATTTCCTGTTTAACAAAGCTGTGATGATAATGTTCTTACTGTGGTGGTGCCAGGCCAAGTGAATGTAAAGGAAATACAGTTGTCCCTCGCTATAACGCGGTTCACCTTTCGCGGCCTCGCAGTTTCTCCGATTTTTTTAGTGCAATTTTGCATGTTTTTTTTTTTTTTTTACTTGACTTATTTTTCTACGAAGGTTTGAACTTTGAGAGTGTTTAAACAAGAGAGAAAAGTGAGAAAATTTTAATGCCTGTCTGAGAAAAGTGTATAAAGTGTGTAGTGAGGGGTTTTACAGCCTTAAAGCATCTATAATAATTGTAAAAAATAAAGCTGACTACTTTGCGGATTTCGCCTATTGCGGGTTATTTTTAGAACGTAACTCCCGCGATTAACGAGGGACCACTGTACTGCAGATTGTGTACCACCTCTCACTCTTGTGTTTCAGTCATACATGTTTGTGATACACAGTATATGTTGCTGATGGAGAGGCAGCACTGACATTATCTGTTTCTCCATTCCAGGAAGGGATGGAGGAGGAGGGTGTCCAGAGGGTGATGTCCCAGCTGAGCGGTGCCGTTTCACACCTCCACTCGCTGGGCTTCGTCCACCGTGACATCAAACCTGAGAACATCTTTCTTTGTGACCGGTCATGTCGCTGGGTCAAACTGGGCGACTTTGGCCTTGCGCGCCCCATTGGCACCAAAGCCCGTGCTGTCTGGTATGACTCGCCTTTCTGCACTCCTGAGGTGGAGCCAGCCAAGAAGATCGAGAAGGAGAGGGAAAAGAGATACAACAATGGGGATGAGGAGCCAGTGGAGGATATGTGGATATCCCTGGAGTCCACCATTGACAGCTGGGCCCTTGGGGTGCTCATCTACTGCCTACTGACTGGCTGCTTCCCCTGGGCAGAGACTACCCACGATGACTGTGACTACCGCAGATACAAGGCGTGGTTTGACTGTGAGGCAAAAAAAGACGAGATCAAGGTTGGCGAGTGGAGGAGTGAAGAGGAAACGGATAATATCACAATCAAGGAGGAGAACCAGAGGGCCAACCCTCCTCCCTCACAGTTTCAGGGCATCAGCCCACTGGCGATGACTCTTCTCAAGGAGCTGCTCCACCCTGAGCCCAAACACCGTGGAGGCCCTGAGGAGATCCTCTGCTACCTGGGAGGGCCATGGCTGATGGAGACCGAGAGAGAGGAGAAAAGGAAAGCAGAGGAGGCAGAGAAAGAGGCCAGGAAAGTCAGGGAGGGAGGAGGGGTAGAAGAGGAGCTGGTGAGGGAGGGGAGGAGGGAGAGATGAGTATCTTTTCAAAACAGTGTTTCCATGAATGTAATGAGTTTGACATTATGAAAAATATTGCTGCAATTTATTATTGAGTATATATAGTACTGAAACTAATCTGTATATACCATATGGTGCTGTATTTTGCTCCCCTTGTAAATAGCTGCACTATAATTAGTACTTCCATTGCTGTATAAATGCAGTGTATATGTGTCTAATGTGTATGTACCTATGTATATATATATATACAGTATATGTGTGTCAGCCTGTCTTGAAGAAATGAGTGTAGATAATGCAAATATACAGCTTGATGTTTGAACCCACAATCTGTACTGTACTGTTTGTAAAGTCTGTTATGGCACTGATAAATGAATAAAATAAACCCATTTATATTTACCTTCCTCCCAAGAGTTGCTTTGAAATGCAGACACAGAGTGTCCAGTTACATAAAATGCAGTTATGACAAATGGCATTTCAGATTGACGTCTTTACATGAGATGGCTTGTTCCATCATTCCTCATAGTGCAAATCAATAAATCTTCGAGGCAGGATAGGGATGGACCAGTGAAAGCATTAAAGCACCGTACTGCAGCCCCCCACAAACCACCATATTGATATTGATGGGCCTGCTTTTAAAGCTTACATGAAAAGGCTTTCAATTAGAATACCACCTATGCATTTTTTTCCTTTTGCTGATTTGGATCATTTAAATAGCCTTTACTCATGTATTTAACTCAATAATGGTATGTATGCAACATATAAAAAGGTATGGTCCATTTACTACATGGTCCATTTTCTTTCATTTAAGGAATATTGCAAAGGTACAGCAGTTCCTATCCCAACAAGATGCCAGAAAACTAGTTCATGCATTTTTCTCCACCAGACTGGACTACTGCAATGCTCTCTTCACTGGTCTTCCAAAACAGACCAATGATAAACTCCAGTTAATTCACAGCTCTGTTGCCAGACTTTTAACTGCACCTAAAAAGAGAGAGCATATCAGCCCAGTTTTAGCTAACCTGCATTGGCTGCATGTGTCTCTGGGATTGATTTTGAAGTTCTTTACTTGTTTATTGACTCTCAATGGGTTAGGACTAGCCTACATCACTAATTCTTTGTCATTTTATGATCCTTCATGACCTCTTAGATCTTCTGCGTCTGGTCTTTTAGATACAAACTATCACGTAAATAAGAAAATCAGCAGCTCAGCCTTTATAAATTAAGCACCAAAATTATGGAATTCCCTGCCAAAGGCTATCAGATGTGCAGGCTTTGTGAACATTTTTAAACACCAATTGAAAACGTATTTATTGAACATCACTTTTAACTAACTGTCACTTTTCTTTTGTCTTATTCTTTTATTTTGTTCCTTTACATATTTTACTATTTTTATGTCTCCTTGTCTTACATTCTTATGTCTTCCTTTGTTTCTATATATGTTACAGTTTTTAAATCTTAATTTGTTTTATCCCCATCTTCTATGTGTTCTACTTTTTGTTTTTCAGTTGTTTTATTGTGCAGCAGTTGCATTTGTTTTTAATTGCCTGTTTTATACTCTTGTTTTTTTCACCTTATTGTAAAGCACTTTGAGCTACACCCCCTCTATGAAAGGTGCTATACACATAAAAATTATTATGATTAGGATTAGGATTGTGATTATGATTGTGATTATGATTGTGATTACTTTTTACATGGAAATACCTGGAGGAAATTTTTTGCAGCCATATTATCAACCACATTTTTACTTAGCCCTAGCAAAATAAAAGCTTGCACTAGTGGACAAGTGATGATACTTTTTGTCAAGGCGCAGCAACAGGTGCTGTAGAATGGAAGAGGCTCATCTAAAATTGGACTGAACAATACCACCTGATAGCAGCTCCAGCACTTCAGGATCTTCTTCCAAACTCTGTTGCCAGCCCCGGTGTGCTATCTGCAGAAGAAGCAGAAGCACGGCACACATTTGCTCTTTCTGTATCCGCTCTTTTAAAGCTAAAATGACCTTTGCTTTGTTTGACTTCACGGTTGGTGCACATGTTGACAGCAAAACAACCCCATGTGAAATCTTCACACACGACAGGTTGACCCCCATGCTATTAGTGGGGACAACTGTCCTATATCTGTCACACAGAACAATGCACAATTTGAAAAATCACTTTTGCACGAGTCATTTCAGACACAAACTATGCTCCCAAAAGAATGCAGTGCTATTGCTAATGGCCATGAGTGTAGACTGCACACATTATTCACCACTACTAAACTATCCTATCATATTAACAAGTGTGTGCCAATGTAGAGGCAGAGAACTTGGCATCACACTGCTTGTAAAATGGAATACAGTAAGATCTAAAACCCCAGCCAAGCTGCACACCAGATAAAGCTTTGCTCCATTTTAATCAGCAGATACAAGCAAAGGTTACACTCCTGCACATCTGCACAATAACTCTTCATTTATGCAAAGTTTCAGTGCATTGACATTCCTCAGGCATCAGTGCACCGAAACGTTGTATAAATAAATTGTTATGCAGACGGTGTGCATGGGTGCAACGTTTATTTGCACATTTGAGCCATTCTCCCAGCACCGGACATTCAGTTGTGCATAAACTTTTGCTTCATAATCAACAAATACAAAAGACAAAAACAAAAACATCATTAAAAAAAAGCACTTTTTCAGTGTTAACTTTTCCACTGAGTATGCACAGTACCACACTGGAGCAGAGCCCTGTTGGTAGCAAGCCGCTAATGGGACATGTGCATGTGTGTATGTCAGTGGGGGCTGTGCTAGCCCCCGCTAAGGGCCACTCCAGATGGATTTATAAATAGACCCCGGGCCCATCTATTTACACACCATGCACATCATCACCTCCTGTGGACTATCTGTACTCCACAGCCCTCCAAAACCTAAAAGTCAGGCTCCCTTGGCGCCCATAGGCCTGCTGCAGCACAATCTGATGGAACACTCTGACCCAGCTCGCTCATTAACCCCCTCATCTCTTTCTATCCCTGTGCTTCCTGCCTCTTCCTCCTCTCTCCCGATTCTCCTCCCACGTCACTTGGGCTTTATTTTTCCTTTCATCTCTCCCGCCTCCTCAGTCACGTCTGCTTTGTGCACCTCTCACCCCTCACGTCTCCCTCCCTCTCTCTCTCTCCCTCTGTAGACTTCACTCTTCTCAGGTCAATGCTTACGCGAGTCAAGAACAGCTGACCCTCTCTTGTGGTGTGTGTCCGTGTGGCCGTACCCCCATGGTATGTGCGTTAAAACACTTCAACTTAACACCTCTTACCCCTTTTGGAGAGGGTCGTGCTTGATATCTCCTTTACTTGTGGCTGTTTGGGAAGTGCTTTTTTTCCGGGAAACCAAGGGACAAGGCTCATGTGACAGTTGGGTGGGGAGTTAATGAAGGACCACAGTCTGACAAATGGAAACACATGTTGTGGTGCAGAGAGACAATGGATTGCCAACACAAAGATGCTGATCGAGGTGCAAATCTGTTGGAGGTTTATGAGGACAGATAGCAGGGATGATGAAAACGGGAGAAATAAGGACAGCTAGACCGCAAGAAAGGTAGACCGCTGTCCATATTGAAACACAAATGCGTTGTCAGGGAAACGCCAATCATTTCACAAACTAAATAATTGCTATGATCGCAGATGACAGCTCAGTGACTGTTTGTGAGGACAAACAACACACTCCCTATAGAAACCAAAGGCCATAGACTGACTTAGATTTGCCATGCCATCAAGATGAACATCAAGACAAGTTGTTTTGCAGAGAGCAAATCCGAGAAGATTGCGAAGGTTACTGGCAGACCACCGAGGATTTTCTGAGGTTAAGGGTATTTCATTTCAAATTCAGATTTAATGATACCCCTACGGAATAAACAAACACAAAGCGGGTCTGTCTCTGATGCATTGTTCACGAGGCATCTTCAGATTTTAAATCTTGATGACATCTCCGCTTCACGACTCTTATTTATGGATTTAGAAGACTTCATGTTCATTAACCACTTGAACTTTTTCCCTTAAATTTCCCCAGTAAATAGCAATCAGTAAAACATTTCCCTTATCTTCCATTGTGGGGAAAAACATTTCACATATTTATGTCACAAACATATTATGTAGTGTATCTGGTTGCAACACTTCATGGAAGCTACGCCACACCTATACTGAGTGAAATATTCAAACTCTTGTTTTATGGCTGCACCGATACAACATATAGAAAATATCTTGATGTTTTGTGCATCATTTCAAACACAGTTCCTGTAATTGAGCAGGACATATTTGATATCTTTGGAAACCTTGGGATCCCCTACCAGAATTTAAAATACAGTCCTTAAAGTTTGAACAAAGCTTGGGTGTGCATGTATTTGGGGTGGAAGAGTTGAAGTGTTTAATATTTATTGGTTTATCTATTTCTTGGACCATAGGCTGTTGGAGAACTGTACACAAATTTCCTATTTGAGTGATCTCTCTCTTTAAATGCAGACTGACACCTGCCAGAAAGTTGACTAATATGGAGACAGTCAGCTGATGTTATATGTAATGGATATAAAGACACACTGTATATTTGGTAAAGGAGATAGACAGATGACACAGTTTCTGATGCTGAAAAAGTAGATAGGCCTACTGATACGAGAGACAGATTTATGACCACAGTGAAGCAAATAAAGAGTTCAAACAGCCAAATGCTTGAAATGTATCCCCCACAGAGCTAAGTAAACCTCTTGGGTCATCATGCGTGGCCTGATACTTCGCCCCCGCTCGCTCTCTCACTCCCCTGGCTGCAATCACCCGTGTTAAGGTTTGGCTACTTCAATTGCTTTAACAGGATTAAAAGTCATCACACAGATTCACTGGTAGAGCCTCAAATTATCTCTTTTACACAGTGAGCAGCACTGGTCTGCTGAATGTCATTTGATCTAATTTAAAATACACTATATTACCAAAAGTATTCGCTCACCTGCCTTTACTCATACTATGAACTGAAGTGCCATCCCATTCCTAACCCATAGAGTTCAATATGATGTCGGTCCACCTTTTGCAGCTATTACAGCTTCAACTCTTCTGGGAAGACTGTCCACAAGGTTGAGGAGAGTGTTTATAGGAATTTTTGACCATTCTTCCAAAAGCGCATTGGTGAGGTCACACACTGATGTTGGTCGAGAAGGCCTGGCTCTCAGTCTCCGCTCTAATTCATCCCAAAGGTGTTCTATCGGGTTCAGGTCAGGACTCTGTGCAGGCCAGTCAAGTTCATCCACACCAGACTCTGTCATCCATGTCTTTATGGACCTTGCTTTGTGCACTGGTGCAGAGTCATGTTGGAAGAGGAAGGGGCCCGCTCCAAACTGTTCCCACAAGGTTGGGAGCATGGAATTGTCCAAAATGTTTTGGTATCCTGAAGCATTCAAAGTTCCTTTCACTGGAACTAAGGGGCCAAGCCCAGCTCCTGAAAAACAACCCCACACCATAATTCCTCCTCCACCAAATTTCACAGTCGGCACAATGCAGTCTGAAATGTACCGTTCTCCTGGCAACCTCCAAACCCAGACTCGTCCATCAGATTGCCAGATGGAAAAGCGTGATTCATCACTCCAGAGAATGCGTCTCCACTGCTCTAGAGGCCAGTGGCGGCGTGCTTTACACCATTGCATCCGACGCTTTGCATTGCACTTGGTGATGTGTGGCTTGGCTGCAGCTGCTCGGCCATGGAAACCCATTCCATGAAGCTCTCTGCGTACTGTACTTGGGCTAATCTGAAGGTCACATGAAGTTTGTAGCTCTGTAGCAATTGACTGTGCAGAAAGTCGGCGACCTCTTTGCACTATGCGCTTCAGCATCCGCTGACCCCTCTCCGTCACTTTACATGGCCTACCACTTCGTGGCTGAGTTGCTGTTGTTCCCAAACGCTTCCATTTTGTTATAATAGAGCTGACAGTTGACTGTGGAATATTTAGAAGCGAGAAAATTTCACGACTGGATTTGTTGCACAGGTGGCATCCTATGACAGTTCCACGCTGGAATTCACTGAGCTCCTGAGAGCGGCCCATTCTTTCACAAATGTCTTGTTTCACAGTCTGCATGCCTGAGTGCTTGATTTTATACACCTGTGGCCAGGCCAAGTGATTAGGACACCTGATTCTGATCATTTGAATGGGTGAGCGAATACTTTTGGTAATATAGTGTATGTGTGTTAATTACCGAGTGAGTGTGTACTGAGTGAGAGAGACATGCTCTAATGGAGGAGCACAGCTGCAGCTATGGGTAAGTGTGTTCTGTGCATGACAAAGCATGCAAAAATCTTTTGGTCGTTTGAAATACAGGAACACAGAGAGTAAAGCTGAAGAGGAGGCTGTAGTCAGAATGTGTGTCAGAGCTGGGCTGCCATGCAGACAGGCAGCAGAGCAATGCCTTCCTACCAATAAACAACCTGAGAGATTATCATGTGTTTACTATCTGGTATGTTTCTGTTATCCAGTCTCTCTTGCTTTCTGGCTTGCTCACCACCTGACTCTCTAACTCCTCTCTTCTCTCGCTTTGCCTTATTCATCTCTGCCCTCCACTGCTCCTCTTTCTTTACCTCCTTCCCCTCGTGCCAAAGCAGAGTGAACAGAAAGGCAGGTTGATGTATTCCTGGGATTGATCCCCCTCTCTTGGTTCCTCCCCTCCTCTCTTTTGCTTACTCTACCTCCATCTGTCAAGCTGTCATCGGACTCGCCCAGTCGACCTTGTTAGGGCAGCCCCGCAGGCACTCACCCCAGAGTCCATGTAGCCCCGATATGTCAAGGGGATGATGAGTGTCTCCCTCTTGAACTGACTAGGCCTAACATAGTGTGAGAGCCAGTGAGAGTTTTGTTGTGTGTGACTTCAGAGGTATGTGTGGCAAAATTTATATTAGTCAAGTCCATGGAAGCCTGTGCAGAATCGAGTTTCCTTCCCCATGCAGCCACAATGAGCAGCCTGTATGAAAACCAACTTTTCAAAAAGACAGATTGTAGAAGTGATTCTGTTCCAGATTACAATGCATAACTGTGTATACATGCAACCTTGTAGACTGCACAAAAATATCCTGTTGGTAAAATTTCCTATTGTTTCTTGTTTATTCATCCTTTTCTTTGCAAAAGTCTTATATCCAGACTAAACTGAAGTCAGTTTATATAGGATATAAGACACTGTCAGGTATGCCACGGTACACTCACTAATTAAACTTGACATTTTGTATACAGTTTTGTCAGACATTAACCACACAGTTTTATATGAAACTGCATGCATTTTATATGTTTTCCAGTCATTTTGAAGACCAAGACAAAATAATTTAAACACTTCATTATTTGCCTTCAGTCAAATAATTTATTACAGGACTCCAACACTTAGCTTGTGGATCACATGTAGTTTTAAAAATGTCACACTGTATGCAGTGTGTTCATATTTACACAATATTTATTCCTAACCTGATGACCTGGATGGGATTGCCTGTTGAAGCCAGAGAGTATACTTCCCATGTGCACTGCTCCACCTGCTGGTGTCTGTGCTGTATTGCAAATTTGAGGATCCTGATGCCATTAGGCATTTGTGGTTAGCACATCCACTGCACATCTGCTTTTCTTCATTAATGTGAAAACAGATTCAAGTGTAGCCCAGGAGAAAGTAATTTGGTTGCGGTTTACAAAAAGATATGCTCTCCTCTCTTTGCATTTTTCTGAGAGAGGAGTGACAGCTAGAAGAGTAGTAAATCTGGTCAGACAACAGCTGCATCTCTGATGTTACATACAGAAATTATTGTCATCTTTTGCCAGGTGTTGTTTACACAGATAAGTATTTGCAGGACCAAATCCTTTATGAGTTGTTGGGCTTAGTGATTATTCATGAAAAACTCCCCGGCTTTGATTATATGATGATAACACAGCTGCTTTATCTTGCGGTGATGAGACACTGAGACACTACAACTATATATCTGTCTAGTAAAATGGTCTCTCAAGAATTTGTGTTCTGCATGACTGTAAACAAGGCGTGTGGGAACCCAAGAGAAACACTCTTCACATGAAAGAAAACGGCTTGTAGCTGCACCCTAAATTTTTACCAGATTGGGGAAGGAAAAAAGTGAAGAGCAAGAAAATTATGATAGGAAGGAGGATAGGGGGAGGGGGAGGAGGAGGAGGGGGAGGGAGAAGGAGAAGGAGAGGAAAGGAGGGGAAAGAAGAGAAGACAAAAGATTCATAAAACTAAGAAGTTTCGGACGACAGCAAAAGTTGTGAGTATGGGATAATTACACTTCTTTTACACTCTAATAATTGTGGGCATTTACTGGTGAGCATGCTGTTGATAGAGGACAAGCCACATACAACAGACAGATGAGTATCTTTTACAGATGAGAACTCGAGATGTAAGAGTGAGTGCATGGCTAATTATATTAATTTCAGAATTCCTTTTGTATGTAAGGTATGTGATCACATGCAATGGGCAGTGAGTAAAAGCAGAAAAAAAAAAATCTCACAGACAACTCAATACAGACATGCACCAAGCCAAACAAGGACAATATAGACTTTTAAATGCCGTAATTGCAAATGCATGACTTGTGGTACTATGATGTGGACATGTCACAACTACTGATAAAACTGTCATGCTCTCAACGGCCAGTGACAGTTGTACAGTTGGAGAGCAGGAATATGTTCTATGAAAAGAAAGGCTGGAAAAGAATGTGCGACTGTAAGAAAGGAGGGGTGGCGGGGCGCTCAAATAGGGCACAAAAAACACATTCTTTTGAGAGAACTCATGTCTTGGACTCCAAAGTTACATTGACACATCACGAGAGGAATGATGCAGGGAGGGAGGGAGGGAGGGAAGAGGAGAAGGGAGAAAAAGAGAAAGAGAAAGGGGGAGAGAGACAGAGCAAATAGAAGAAACTGAATTCTCAGACAAGAGGGAAGTTTTTATACAGTCTGTTCAATATAATTATATGTATTCTTTTACTTCATTTGCTCCGTTGCTATTTGTGTGAGAGAAATATTACAGCACAGAACAGGAAACTATTCCACTACAATTATGACAACTTGTGTGTTGTACAAAACACAGCACTACCTTGCACATCTATTCTACTAGCAGGCCAACACTTTACAGTGGGAAGGGGAAAACATTACAGTGGCCTGGAATGTTGGGAACATTCATATGCAAGGAACGAGGGGATTAAAGGAAACATAAATAGGATAAAAACCTGGAGTGAGGATATTGAACAGTTCCACTCTGTGAAATCACCCCAACTCTTTTCCTCTACGGTTTCCTCCAGCTCGTAAAACTTACCTCTTACAAGTTGGAGGAATGGGCAGCCTTCCAATGGTCCTGCTCCTCTGCAGTTTCCACGGTAACTCTGCCAAACAGAACACACAAATCATCCTGTTTAATTATGGTTGAGTCGCCGTGTGTTTGTTTTTATGCTGTGAAACACTCCCCTCATGTGGTTTCTGTTCCACAGCGCTCACAGCTGTAACCCAAGCACAGCCGGCTGGTAATAGTGTTTCTCCTCATAAGTCACACTTTAGATCAAAACATGTTATACTGCATGGCATCTGTCAGTCTGTGAGTCACTGCAGTGGGTCGCAGCAAAGATGTTTTCCTGCGTTGATCGTGTTTTGCTTCTTTGTCTCTAGAGAGTCCCGAGGCACCTGTCACCAGCTTGCCACCCAGTGAGTGACCGCAGAGATAAGGGACGTCTGAACTGCCTGTCAAGAGTCTCCATGTGCTTTTTTAAAATACTGAACGTTTTGGAAATTATTATGTGCTGCATCTTGTCATTGTGTGTGACACTATTCAAGCATGCTCTGTATTCCCTGTCTCTGCAGACTGCAGGGAGGAGATGTACCCCTGCACTAGGATGTACTCGGTTCACCAGCCCATGAAGAGATGTATTGGCGGCCTCTGCTTCTACAGGTGACCTGCAGTCTTAAAACACTTCCACTCCTTTTGACATGTATAATTCAACCATTTACACTCACATCCAGAGTGAGTGTCATGATGTTTATGAGCGAGCAAGTGAGTTTCAGAGTCTTACTCAGCTACATTTTAGGGGGATACTGGACTTAATGTTGGAAAAACACTGAGCGTTGCAGGGATTTAACCTTTAATATTTTGCTTAGGAAACTTTCTGCTTGATCACTCTGTCACACTGAGTCACTCTACTTGTTGTGCACTCCAGTTAGGCCTCTTTTTATGTTCATATTTTTTATTCTCTTCTTGTCCCAGCCTTCCTCGTGTCTATGTGATCAACAAAGAGATCTGTATGAGGACAGTGTGCCAGCAGGATGAGTATCTGAAAGGTAAAACACTCTGCATTAATAACACTGTAAGGACCATGCACACACACACACACACACACACACACACACACACACGTCGACCTAGTACGTGAACATACATTTACACAGAGAAATATTTCTCTTGCTCTTGTATCCGTTACAGCGGAACTGTGCAGAGAGCTGTCTGGATGGCCGAAGCGCCTTCAGCGGTCAACGAATAAGAAACGCTGCCGCAATCGCCGTAGCAACCCCAAAACCTGGGCAAACAAGGCCTGATGGGCCCAAGATGGCGGTGTGGCTGCCTATATGGATGGAGTCCCTTTGAGACACGATCCAGGGGTGCCGTCATGCAAACAGCCCATAACACCATAAATCCACCGGTCAGCACCTGGTGGTCTCTCTTCTGTCTTTATCTCCCTCACACACTCCACACTTCATACACACATACACACACACACACACACATATGTTGACACATATCTTTATTCTTGTATACTGTAAGTCTTTTCTCCTCTTTAATTATCTGTGAATATTGACGGTGCGCTCATGTCATCTGTGTGTTGTTGGACACAGATCATGTCTTCTATGGTTTACGATCCATTAAGTGTACTGTAGTAATAGGCCTATAGCAGCACTGATGAATCATTTCATTGTAAAGAGAAAAACCCCACTCTGTTGTGGTCTATAAGGCACTCATTGACAATACAATATTATGTGTATTATATCCAATAAAATCTAATTAATTGTTCATGTGTTGATTGGTTATTTGATTTATTTTCATCATTGTCATCATTGTGCAATAAAAAATAAAGAAACAAACATATCAAAGTTAGGGTCATTAGGTGATATCTTTGTATTTTTCATTGCATTTCCATATACATTTCCATACACATGTACAATTAATAACAAGTAACATCTGGGAAAAATGCATATTATCTGAACAGTAAACAAACACTGACCAACATTGTTAGGGCGTACATACACTCACACAGTTTCAGTGTGATCCAATCAACAAACATCCATCATCACACTGGTCACGACACATCTTTCACAATACATGTGCATGTGTGATATCACTGTAATCCGGTTAATTTCTCCTCACATTAAGAAAATAACAACAAAACACTGCACCTAACAAAGACGAGCTTGGTCTCACACTGCATGGAGTGAGACTAACATTAAATCTCAACATAGATTTCAAGTTCACAGTTAAAATCTGTTTGTGCAGCACATGTTGTGTGTTAAGTCTAGGACCTGTTCACCTTCTCATAATGCATTAGGGAGATGAATTTGTCCCCAGAATGGCGGGACGGTGCAGAACACAGGGCCATTCATTGAGCAGGAGAGAGGTCATGACCTGAATGACTCACCCAGACACAGCTACAACAGCTCTGTTGAGTAGAGATGACATAACATGGACTAAACCTTCTGTTTCCCCTACAGGCAAAGATAAAAGCATACTCACTTTATTCCCCTCATTCATTTCCCATCACTCTCTAACATCCAACATTTGCACATGTCTGTCTCCTTGTGCTGATTTACAATATCCTCCAGTTGAAACAACGCGCTCCGTGCCCAGAACACACATCTGCAGTGAAATATATGTTCAACAGCTGCAGCTCCAGTTAAAAACTCCTCACTCAATGCCACAGTGAGGTTGCAGAGCTACAAAAGCCCACTAGAGGGTACCAGACAGCCAAATACTATGTAGGATGGCTACAGCCTGACACGTTTCTTCCATAGGGAATCATGAAATGGTAAGCCTCACTACGTGTAATATTAAAATAATCCTTGCATTAAAATGCAGACTTCACCCATTTCCAACTCGATAGACGGACCAGCCTGTCAGTCAGTGCATATAATTAGGCCCCAGCTGGGGATTTGGAGAAAGCTACACACAAGTAACGACGTCAGTGACAATAATTACAAACTACTGACAATATCTATATATATATATATGTATATATACATTTACAATAAATATTCTCTGTACATAAAATTCATTCATTATTATATTTCATTATATTTTACCATCAGACTATTTCTATGGATATCTCTCCCTTGATAATATCTTTGATAAATACTCTGTGATAGTAGTTAAGAAATTAGATATGACAAATGAAAGGGCGAAGGGCAAAAACAAAATGGAAATAGGAGTATGGGGCATTGGGAAATAGAGAGAGGGAGGTAAACAAAAAAAGACTGAAAAATGTGTAGAGGAGAGTGATAGGGAGTCTGCTGAGGTGGAGGAGATGACCTAAAATCCTAAATCCTACTGGCTGGGACAGTGGGGTCTGCTTCTAGCTCAAAGATAAGCTTTATGGAACTGAACTGAAATGAGCTCTTACAGGGGTTTCCCCTGCTTGGCAGGGAGAGATACAAGACCCCATGATGGGAAAAAATAATAAGTTCTGCATTAATTTACAGAAAAGTAACCAGGAGAGAAAAAGACAGAGATTCTCCCTTCACTTTGGGGAAACAGAGTCAAAGTCTCCCCAGAGGTCAGAGCTGGCTGTGGTGTTGGGGTTTGATGGAGCTGCTAAGTTGGAGTTACTGGAGTCCAGGTCTAGCAAACAACCTGACAATAAAAAAGGAAAAAAAGAAGACAGAAAATTAAAAAGGAACAGAATTCAAGTATGAACTGGCAATAGCATAATTATGATGGATTAGTTTCAAGTGATTCCTAATCATTCTAGCAATTCAGGAACTGAGGAAAACATTTTGTAAATTCCACCAGTAGATAGATAGATCTGCAGTGTTATAATTACCCACCGGTGTTGCTTCCTCCTGTAGGTGCTTGTGTATTATGATTGGTTGATCTAGATGAAGGGGGTGGGGCGAGCTTGCCTCCAGGAGGAGGTGGGAGGAGTCCAAGTCCACCTGAACTCTGCGGACGAGACTTATCCTTCTTTTTTGATTGCTGAAATATGTATAGAGAGGAGAAAAAAAAAAGAATTGGATAAGAGTCTGTGTATGTGTACATTCACAGAGATGCATGTCCAGTACAAATACTTAGACACCGCATCAAATCAAATAATTAGATTGATTAAAAAAATGGAGTAACATTGAATGATTTGTCAAATTTACCCCAATATTGAGAGTTATGGTTTGCCCCTCTTTGAAGCCCAGGTCGAGTTTAGGAGTGGTGTCTGGAGTCTGCGACTGTTTGATGATTTCATTGTCCTGTTTCACCCACCTGGGAAAGATGAGGGTGGTGAATATTAATTGAATTTTAACAAACTAGAGTCAGTTCATTAACTACTGAATTGGTTATTTTTCATGACATAATATGTAGCATCTACATACTTGAAGTGGTCCTGCAGTGCAACATTGAAGTCAAAGGAGTCGCCCCTGTCTCCGAACCCAATACCTATGAATGCACTGCGCCCTAAAACAAACAAGGACACAAGCTTAGAAAGCAGTTTGCATACATACTAAATCCCAATTTACAGATTACACAAAAAAATCCATATGTATTTGTCTAGGTATGTCATAAAAAAGTATGGTTCTTAATAGTATCAATGAACCGGAGAATCCTCAACTTATTATCCTCTCTGTAACGAGCACATATATGTAAGATAACACTGGTTCATGCCAGTTTCCTCACCACCGTCGTCCTGGATTCGGAGCACAAAGTAGCGGCTCGAGTCGCTGACAGTTTCCACAGCGATGCCAGGGTACTCCTCCACCGGTGCCTGGGCGAACAGCTCCCCTGTAGAGCAGAACAACAACATCAGCTGACCGGTATAATTTATCAAAGGGATTGTCTGAGTCACAGTTTATACTATGATGAGAGACAAGACATGCACATCCTGAGGCAGAAATTGGGCATCCGGTTGAGGAAGTGGGCCAGAATTAAATGTTCTTCAGTTTGAGACCAAATTAGGCAAGGTAAGTCCAGCTTCCGATAATCAAAGCACATCAAAACAAGGGCAATATTGGCAATCATTTCAGGGAAAACAACCACGTGGTCAAACCCCTGCAGTGCATGGATAGTGACTGAAAGAAGACTATCGGTATACTCTCTTTAAAATCAACTTATAAGAATGTGACCTTGGAGTAGAAAGAAGGAGAGAGGGATGGTGAAGAGGGGACTACAGAGAGATGGTTTATAACAGCAGCAGCGCCAGTAAACAAGACCCCTGTCCTGTCTGTGCTTCCCTTACCAGAGATCTTGTCTTCCAGTTTCACGTAGGCCACCTTGCCCCGGGCTGTCACACGCATGCGTCCTGTCCAGTCAGGAGCATCCAGCTTCCAGTCAGCCGCCCTGCAAGACACGCACAGCCAGTTAGAGACAAAGGAGTGTGATGGAGGTCAGCAATTTAAAGATACTAATGATGGGACCAAGTGAAAAATCAAGGAAGAAAGACAAGACACAGGGATTTGTATGCATGTGTGTGTGTGTGTGTGTGTGCGCATGTCTGTCCGCCTGTTTATACATTGCTGTTATGATTTGTCCTACAGTCAGGCGCTACTAATGCTGTAGCTTTAAAGCTGGTCATTTCATATGTGAGAGAAGCGTGACTCAGGCATCAGAAGGGCATTTCAGTCTGACCCAGGGCTGAAATATTACATCATCACTCTTACTCAGTATATCACAAAGCAGACTTGGCACCGTGTGGTTACTGGTTAACCAATCACATGTCTCATGAGACCTGGGCCTATGCCACTGTTTGGACTACTGTCCATATGGATACAGCTGCGGCCGGTCAGGCCAAAGCACCAGCCAATGAAAAAGAGCCAAAAAAATCCAATGTCAACCATTTCCACTGTGTCACTCAACTGATCATGTGTCAGCAAATGCAATCTCCTCCAGTTGCATAAAACCCATGTAACTTAATTATAATGCCTTTGCAGAAGCTATAATCTTAAAATAGGTTGACGGTTAGTGAGGCCCATGTTCAGTCAAGCCCCATGACAGTAAGCAAGCATCCACCCTGCTGAAGTGTCCTTGAGCAAGACACTGAATCCCTTACTATGCAAAGCCAGAATTTCCTTACCCACTAATAATTAACTATTCCATTATTATTCGCAGAACAATAATTTATTTGGTCATTTGCCCCTTTTGAGTCATTCTGACGTCTACGCTATGCAGGCATTCCTTCTCCTTTAACACTGACATTTATTTACAAATAGAGCTGGTGCTGACGGGTGGCCTATGCAGCGAGTCCCGCATAGGCCCGTTACATATTAACCTTCCTTCACCGGACAGGTAAAGCCCAGGTAAGACAAATGACCAATAAGGAATTGCAATCTATTATCCGTGACCTTACAGGCGCGGCCACGCACCACAAACACGATCAGCGCACGGACGGCCGCTACATGCAGCCCTGCGTGACAGTGCGTTACGGGCACGAGCTCGGTGCTGTAGGTCGAGGTGAGGTGTTGCGGTTCCTCGCGCACCCGCATCACTGGATGCTGGGACAAAACGGTGAAGTGATGCTGCCGGGCTGGGACTCACCTGACGCCCCGGTTGGATGCTCGCGGGGGGATTCGGTAAACGTTGACATCAGGTTTGACACAGAGGACCGACTCGTACTCACCCTCGGTCGCCATCTTGATTTCAAGTCACTCGTTGTCGGTCGGTGACGGTGAGTGGCGTCCGTGTGGCGTTCACGGCTGCGTGACCGTAATAGACGGTGTATCTGCGCGCAACTCGTCCACCATCCCCGGTCTTCCTCCATGTAATTGCAGTTTATGCATTCAGCTGTCTCCCTGCGGGTCAGGGAGCAGGTACTGTGTGGGTGTGCACATCCAAATTAGTTAACCTTCCTATTATCTTTGGGGTCAGTTTGTCCATATTTGCTTCGTATTTAATGATGTTTCTTAATTCAACATGATGATGCTGGCGGGTGATGTTTTATTTAAAGGGCTATTTAGATAGTCAACAAGACGCACAAACGTGGATAACAGTTTTTATTATAACTGACTGGAGGTTTAATTCGCTGGGGTCAAAGTGACCCCAACTCATAAAAAAATGTTAGTTACGTTAAAGGAGGGTTAAATAATTTTTCAATAAATACGAAGTTATGGTTAAATACAGCCGTATTTTTGAGAGAGGCTATGCAAGCGACAAAACGAAAGTGCCCCAGTACAAATATTAGTCATAATCTATAATATTTCCACGGCAGTTCAAAGATTATTATCATGATACCACAGGAGATTACCACAGGAAACCAGGTTAGCAATTGTCTCCTTGCTGAATAGTCAGAGCAGCAGGCAAAGCTACTACAGTTAAAGAGGCTCCAGATAACACAAGAACATGTAACATGATATAATATTTTATTTCACATGAACATCATAATATTGTTAAACAACTCAACAGCAACAAGATGCAATGACAAATGGCACCACAAGTAAGGTAAACATTTCTTTTTCTTTTCTTTTCCTCTCTTTTCTTTTCAAGTCTCAGTTCAGTTCAGTAGTTGTAGTGATGGACTAACATCAACATGTTACTTTTCACTGTATTGGCAGCACCAGAGGAGGACATAGGAGACTGCTTCACAATCCAAGAAGCTTGAATGCATCTCTTAAATCTTCTGTCTCACAGGCCTGTGAAAGGAAGAAAGAAAGACAGGAAGGAAGAAAAGAAAGAAAGAAAAAAATGATGGAAAATATCATATCCTATCATTATTGGGTCAGATTTGGTCTGCTTAGCTGAAGGAAAAGATGGAAACATGTACTTAATGACATTTCCGGCTATTGAGTGAGCTCTTGGGTTTATTTATCCACTGCTTTTACCTGGAGGATGCGGTTGAGTTTCCTGGCCAGGCGAACATAGTTTTGGTGCAGCCCATCCCAAGCCTTGAAGCTGCTCATTCTATGTGCCACAAATGTCTGCCAGCAATAGAAGTAATCTGAGGAGAAAAGGATGATGAGGAGATGTTATCAGTAATCCTGTGAGCAAAAAAAACATCCAAAACATATTTAGAGAAGCATTGCATTAAGAGTATAGCACTCTTCCTCATTGCTTGATGCAGTTTTGTACAGCCTTTTTTGCAGATTAAAAGGTGAGTAACTTGACTTGACATCCCTGACTGTAGCATCACACTCAGGTAAGCTTTCCATCTCCCTCTCTCTCTCTCAAACACACACAAACGCACAGATCTCCTCTACCTTTGTAGCTCATGACAGTGATTTGCACGCCGGCTTTTTTCAGCATCCTCAGGCCCTCCCTCTCACGGCTGTCCTCCAGGTCGCAGAAATAGAGGCGAGAGACAAAGATCCTGAGGCGGAGGTTGGGCGTCCGGTTGAGGAACTGGGACAGTCTGAAGGAGCAGTCGGCGCAGGGAGACCAGGAGCAGAACCAGGTGATGGAGTAACTGAGCTTCTTCTCAGTGCTGCCTCCACACCCCCACAGTCCAGGGCAAAGCGCTCCCAGGTAGCGCAGGAACAGCAGCTACAAGAGGAGAGGCAGAGGAGAGAAGGGAGTTTAAATCAAAGCAAGATGATCATCCCATGTTTTCAAATGTTATGTTTTGCCTCTGCTCGGAAACAGGTTGTCACCTGTTCTGGTCTCCCTCCATCCCTGCACGCCTTACTCACCTCTACATGGCAGCCAGCACGATTGCGGAGATGTCCAAAGTCAAAGGACATGGAGTCTGGCCCCACTCGTCTCTTCACTACAAAGCACAGGTATGTCTCATGCCGACCTTTAGCCCAGCGTATGTTCTTATAATGGTAAATGAACTTTTTCTTGGCCAAAAGCATGCTAAGGGAAAGGGAAAAAAACTTGTTTAATTTGCTCATATTTTAGGCACTGACATGTAGTGCATGTGCTACTTAAAATAACTGAACACAATACAGCTAATATAAAGTCTATTAGAAGGGTTTTGTTTCACAACACTATGGGTTCGTAAAGAAAAACTTCCTTTCAGTGCTGCATAAATGATGATGTCATTTTCAAAAGTGTTACTATTTGTGATGCCAGGTCATAGATTTGCTAACAATCTCAGTGGCATTCTGAAAGTAGCTCTAATTTTAGTATGCCAGTTATCTTTTCTCTTCAAAGGGTCAAAGTGTAAGAGAAACTCTTAAGATGCTGCTGCAATCAAAGCAAAGCAAAGCAAAATTGATCAATTCAGCATGTCTGAGCTTTATGCCATTCTAATGCCTTGCAAGTTAATTAAAATTAAGCAAGTTCATTTAAGCAACTTGCACTATAAACTCATGTAAAACCTGTGGTTAAACAAAAGTGAGTGATGGACGGTCAGGAGACTGCCAACTCATTCACCTCTTTTCTCTCACTCTCAGTTTCATAGCTTTCACACTGAAACTAGGACACTTTTCATCATTACATTATTACTGAAACCTATTGATAGTATTCAGAACTGGCCTAGTATCATGACTATTGCAATATAATTGCACTGAACAGTATCTAATAGTGGTCTCACATCACTTCTAAAATCACCATAATACTTTGCCATTAAGCTGTATGCATGAAAAATTTGCATGCTATGGTGCTAAATAGAAAGATGCACATAGATAGAATGTATCCATTTTGCTCACCTGTCTAGCTTTGTAATCATTTCGAAAGATGGGTTTTGCTCATAGTCAATCAGCGGACGTGGGTGATAAATGGAGGTAAATGAGAGACAGAGAGAGAAAGTGTGTGTAAGTTCGCGCGCGCGTGTGTGCATTCGTGTGTGCACGTGTGGTTGGGGGGTAGTGGGAGGGAACAAAGACCATATACATATAAACATAAACAGCCTATATACAACAGAGGCGGTCTCTGGTTGGATGGAGAGATTTTTAAAAAATATTTTGGGGGTGGAGGTGATAAAAATGAAACGGCTGTATTAAAGTTAGTTTGAATGATCATTCTGCAAAACAGTTAAAACTCTAAATGAATCATTCATTTGCAAAGTGCTTTTGACTTTCAGTTAGGCATGGTTTTTATGTGTGCTGGAAAATAAACTTAATTGCACATAATGATTGAAATGAAACCACTCTGTGGTATAATAGAAGGCAATAAAGAACTTTTATTGGGGAGACATTACACAATGCAGATTTTACAAAATAATCTGAACGACCACACATGAACCCAGGAGTGTTTGACGTGATTTGTAACCTTTGGAGTTTTTCACACACGTCAATAAACTCAGCCAACTGGCTGGAACTTTCCAAACACTTGAGGCTCACCCAGTCACAGGCCCCTCCACTTTGGTTTTCCCAGACTGTTAAATAAAAACTTCCAGATACCTTCTCACCTTTATCCAAGTCGGGATAACCACCCAATCCCTCCTAGTACTCAGCCTTTCCACCTAGCAAGTCTTCCCCCTCAGGGCCTCAAATCTGGGGGAACCATGGGCGTTCCCAGGGCTCGGAGGCCCTGACACCTACCTAGGCCTCCGATTTGGGTTTTCCCAAACTGTGTCAAGCTGCGAGCAGAACTGTAATCAACCTCCCTCACCCGACGTCTGCTAGACTGGCCAACCAGCTGACCGACCACAGCGTGTGGATAAATCTCACTCACCAGCCTTTGAACAGTCAGATGCTGTCATGTATCTTTGCCAAATCAGGATGTGTTTTATTTTGCTCTTGTCTTTTCTTTGCTCCGGCTGTTTTAACTCTGGCCCTGTCCACTCAGCCAATGGCACTGCATGCAGGCATCCTGCTTTCCCATGACTCCCCTCACCCTCTCATGCACTCTGTGGTTTGGGGAATTCACCGTTTCCCAGGGTGGCTGTTTTTGGAGCTCATCTGTGTGTGTGTGTGTGTGTGTGTGTGTGTGTGTGTGTGTGTGTGTGCGTGTGCGTGTGCGTGCGTGCGTGCGTGTGTGTGTGTGTGCGTGTGTGTCTTAACCATCTGTGTGAGCGTGTCATTAACACACTCTATATGTTACACATCATCTGGAACGAATTTATCTAATTGATCCTGATTGTGTGGTGCCGCAAAATTTAAAATGATCCGTGTGTATGTGTGTCTGCATGAGAGAATAACTGAGTGTCAACTGTGAGCAGCCTCACATCATATTGCACTACTCTGACAGCGCACTACAGTCTCTGCACGTCTGAGCATGTGTGCATGTGTCTTTTTGACTTCAAGAGGATGACTGAATGCCAAACTATATGTAACCACTTCCCACCCAGCTCTGGCTTTGACCACAGTTGACCAAGGTCATCTCATAGTCATACATGAACGCTTGTGCACTACCACTCCTCTCAAGCACAGTGTGTGTGGTGGAATACTACAGCATAAGGAGACATGGCTGAGCATTTAACCCATAGTCAGGGGCTGAAACCGGCTGCAGGAAATGCCAAGTCATACTTTCCGAAACCCACCCGCCCACACCCTTCACACACAGACACGCGCACGCAGCTACCCGCGCACACATAGCCATACCGTGCAGACGCACATGACCACAGTCACAAACAGGCTTTCTTTCCAGTGGCGTGAACTCACATCTGTTTCCTGACAACAATAATAGCTACAGATCAGTCAGTTAGAGGCCCAGCTAACAGGTGTCTGCTCTTGGTCAGTCATCCAGCAAGAAGAAAGAAAGAAATCTGACAATGACCAGGAAGTGTCAGAAAGAAAAAGTTTTCACAACATGAAAGTCACCTGCGCACCCACAAACACATTGCATGCACTGTTACTGCTTTTTAATCAATGATAGTACAAACTGTTTTTCCACTCCACAGTTGGAGTGCATGATCAATACAGTTGCACTAAAATAGAACTTCCTTTTCACTCTCAATAGGTGAGATATGTCTTCATACCACATACCTTCACAAACATCCTGTGGGGTTGAGGTGCACATTAATATGACACTGACATTGTCTGAGGTTAGCAGCACTATGGTGCACTCGAAATACGAGAGCGAGAGCTGCTAACCATATTCAGGTTACCCTCTGACAGGAGACACTGAGTTTCCCCATTTAGTCACATAAACTGCCACTCACCTGCAAACCACACAACAGCTTAAGTCAGACTACATCTGCATAATGATGTGCTGTGCTGAAATGTACTTTTCAAGTCACTGCTATGAACAGTGTGTTGAGGCAGATTTAAGTCAGTTCTTTAAAAACATATCATAACAAGTTATGTAGTTAATTACTAATAATACAGTTGTCCCTCGCTATAACGCGGTTCACCTTTCGCGCCCTCGCAGTTTCGCGGATTTTTTCTAGTGCAATTTTGCATGCTTTTTTTTTTTTTTTTTTTTTTTTTTACAGCGCATTGTGTTTTGCGTCCTGATTGGCTAAGGGACTGTAGACCATTGTCAATCAATCTCCTCCGTGCAGTGTCTCCTGTACAGTACAGAATGTGTTCATTCTATAATACTGGACTTTTTTTTCTACGAAGGTTTGAACTTTGAGAGTGTTTAAACAAGAGAGAAAAGTGAGAAAATGTTAATGCTTGTCTGAGAAAAGTGTATAAAGTGTGTAGTGAGGGGTTTTACAGCCTTAAAACATCTATAATAATTGTAAAAAAATAAAGCTGACTACTTCGCGGATTTCGCCTATTGCGGGTTATTTTTTAGAACGTAACTCTCGCGATAAACAAGGGACCACTGTACTATTAAAGACCTTGATAAATGCAGAATTTATATTTGCATATTTGCATCTGATCTCCCCGCCAACTTATCATACAAAATAAGGAGAACGGGGATGAGATAATGAGTAAGTGCAAGACAGGAGATGGAGTGGATTTTCGCAGACTCACAGGTTCTCATACTGTAAGTGAAGGTGAGAAGCAGTAAAACTGCAGGAAGATAAAAGCAGATGAATTCTGCAGATTCACACAAACCACATATACTTCCTATACTGTAACTGTACTGTATATTCTCCTACACATTTGTATGGTTGGGCACACACATTCTCATACTCACACCCACACACACACACACACACACACACACACACACACACACACAAACAGCTGCACACCCATGCATCACTTGCTGTGTTAAAATTCAAGAGAAAAGATGCACACAAACATTACTTTTAGAAACACACATTTACATAAAATATTTTAATTCATTAGAAACAACAGTGATCTTGACGGAACAGCATGACCGAGGCATCTTGATGTAATTCTTAAATTATTAACGATAAATTTGCTGTCGCTTTATCAAAACTGTAAGATGTTTTTGCTTCAGTAGACAGCATGATAAAAAATACTTAACATTCATACAGCAAATAAATACCTTAATAAATAACACAAAGTTTCAAATAAATTATCAACATAAACAATATCGTAACATGCTGCTGCTATGACATTATGATCTTCAGTGGAGATACAATTTATTCTTCAGTTATCTCTCCTTTACCTTTAATCACTCCTGGGTTTGCTTCTGCTTTTCCTCATTCACTCAGAGAGTCCACTGGCTCTCCGTTACACGTCTTTGTAAAACACTTTGGTGAGGGGGAAGCCAAGAAAGCCTCTCTCTGGAGTCTCAAGCTTCTCCTCTTCCTCCTCTCTTTCAGTCCCCTCACCCAGCTGCTGGTAGCCCAGCTTCCTGAAGAAGGCCTCCCCCACCTTGGAGGGATAGGGCACGTGGGCATAGACTCTGTGTGCCCCAGCCTCCCTCTCTTTCTGTTCAAGACTTTGGACCAGCAGCCGGCCCAGGCCCTCCCTGCGGTACCAGCAGCCAACCACCACCCTGCAGATCTTCCTGATGCCAGCTCGCTTCTCCATCTCCCGGCACACGCAGCCCACGATCTCCCCATCGCAGTCTGCTACCCAAACCTGGCCCGCTGCCTGTTCCCTCTCAGGGTCAATCTTCTCTGGTGGCATCTCCTTCTCCTTCTCCTTGGGCCTGATTCTGCGCCTTTGCTGAATAACAGAAATAAGAAAAAATAAAAAATAATCAGAATTTCTTTTCAGAGATTTGAAAATTAGGTGGAATGAAAGCTCACCAAAGAACTGACTAACTTGAACAAACCAGTGGGCTAACCTTCTTTATCACCGGTGTCTTGCCACTGATCCTGGTGTATGGATTTGGTAGTGTCTCTTCCTGAGTGCCCCTATAGCTGCTGCCCACATAGTCCCAGTAGGGGCGGCTAGTACCCAGCACCCCGGTGCTCCGCGGCATGGTGATTTTCAGGAAGACAATTAGCAGGAAGACAGGAATAGCAAGAGCCAGGATGAAGGAGTGAACGATGCAGCGGAGGATTGAGGAGAGAATGGCGAGGATGAAGAGGCTAAGTGGGCGAGTGAGGACATGAAGGATGAGACGGTTTTCAGTACCCTCACAGCCCTCCTAAAAAGAGAGAGATTGGTTGGAAAAAACTATTCTTGCAACTTCAGCCGCCAACATGGTTTATTGACTGAATAGGTAACACTGCAAATGAGGAAATAACAGCACAACCTCTAATAAAAGCCACCTGCCAAAATGCACTGGTTTTACTGATAAATCTGGAATAGTGGAGTTACCGCAACAACACCAGCAGTTCTACCAAAGCGTACATCTTCTGTGTGTTGTACAAACCTTGATCAGGGCTTTCACAATCTCTATATCGTCTTCCCTCATCCTCCTCATCACCACCTGATCCAGCTCCAGCTTCACCATGTCTTGGCCGTATGTTCATACAGCAGGCTTGCTGCAACACCTTTTCTACACACAGTCAGATACTAACGCAGGCATCCACACAGTGGGCACTGATATCCTAGAAAAAAGGCATTACATAACGTTATACTGAGAGAAGATTAAGTTAGATTTAGTTAGTTAATTTTAAGGTAAAACTGACAGTTATGCAGACAAAATCATGCAGATAATGGACACTGATGCAATCTAGCAAGGCATGATGGTGCAGTTTAATGTGATGACACAAACGAAAAATGTTCTCTTTACAATATAATAACCTCTGGGGAAAACAGTGCGCTTTGATAATAATGCGAGTGCTTTGCAGTATTGGTTTGATCTACAGTGAGCCAACAGAAACAGAGTATGACACCCACGCTGTTGCAACAACAAAGGGAGACAGGGGATTATAAAGCGGATTTGCAGCATGCATCACCAGTACATATAAAGCAATGCAAACCATCATCCGAGCTTTCAACTGCATGTTTGATCATGGTGTATCAGTGATCATCAAAGGTACAATCGAAAGCGAAGGACCTTGTTCAAATCCTTATATGGTTATTAAGCGCTACAGTGAAAACTGAGCGCCCCGACGTCGAAATAAACATCCTGCTCCAGTTCAAACCTTGGCTCCGCTTA
Source organism: Myripristis murdjan (assembly GCF_902150065.1). Classification (NCBI taxonomy): domain Eukaryota; kingdom Metazoa; phylum Chordata; class Actinopteri; order Holocentriformes; family Holocentridae; genus Myripristis; species Myripristis murdjan. The sequence continues at coordinate 20,835,585 of NC_043995.1, forward strand.
CCTTCTGCAGCACCGTGCTCAAATAATAATGTTGGACAGTGACAATTTCTCGCAGTTTCTTATGTTGTCCGGGCTGCCTCTGCACGTTTGACTGAATTAGTAAAGTCTGTAAGTGGGATTCTGAACACAAACTTACTCCCTTTGTCCTCGCTCATGCACGCCGGACGTTTCGAGCTACGCCATTTTCGTACGTAAAATCCGCACTGCGCAAAGGGTACGTGAATGCAACTGGGACGTAAGCAAGCGTTTCCTCTGGTGACCCCCTTAGAAAAAAAAAAAAATAAATAAAGCCAGACCCCACAGAGTAAAGAAAGCAGGGAAAGAAAGGAACCAATTCAAGGTATCAACAGCTTTATTAATAATTACTATTTACTAATATCATTTCTGGTGAAAGTTGAGCCATATACAACATTTATTCACAAAAAAATTACTTTAACAAACTGCCAATGACAGTATCATTTTAACTAATATATTATTAAGGAATTTAAGTAAGGTCCATAAACAGCCTATTTGAATGTTTAACATTTCTAGTGTAGTTTGTGGCACCATGGCATTACAACACAGTCGCCAATCTGCATGTCCTCTCTCTGCTCCAAGGAAACCTCAAACAGATGAAAGTGCTAATACACTCCTCTCCCCGACACCCACCCACCCACTCACACTCACACACACACACACACGCGCGCACACACACACACACACACCTTCTCACGCACGCTCTCAGTTCAATCAATTTGAGAAGTGCATTTCTTGAGAGTTAGGTATAGGTCCATTTCTTAGTGTGTCCTCGGTCGATGTCGTCTGTCCTTCAGTGTTGACTGTAAAGCTGTGTTCCTTCTCAGATGTCTCCTTATCCTCTGCTGTAACACCCCCGTCTTTCACCTCACTCATCTCTGACATCTCCCCGTCCCCTTGTCTGTCCATTCCTCCTTCTCTTAGGCTACTAGTGCTGACCTCAATAATGACAATTCCCTCTCCTCCCTCCAATTGAAAGATGCCCTCCATGGCTCCCCCACCTTCACTGACAGCTCCACTTGTAGCATTGCAACCTGCCCCTTCTTTTGTTTCTCCCTCACCCTCAATCAGGGCTATCATCTGCATACCCTCCCCGGTTTCCTGCTCAATCTTGGTCTCACCCCCCAGTTCAAACACCACCTCCTGCCCATCAAGAGGCACCAAATCCTGAGCAGGTGTGCAGGAGAGTTCCAGGCTGTTGTCCCTGCCTTGGCTGTAGTCACCGGGCATGCCTCTTTCCTGCGCCTCGGTGTGAAACTGAAGGACAAACGACTCTCCCTGCTCACCCTCCTCTCCAGTCTGTCTCTCTCCTTGCTTTTCTCCTCCCCACTCCTGCAGAAGTGATACCACCCCTTCTCCCTTATCCTCCCCCTTTGCTCCCTCACTCTGTCCATTTGCCTTAAACTGCAGCACAAACGACTTTCCCTCTCCACTCATTCCCCCATCCGCTGCCTCCTCTGATGCATCTCCCTCAAACTGCAACACGTACGACTCGCCACCTTCCTCAATATTCATTCCTGCCTTCCTCCCTCCTTCATTATCAAAACATAACACAAACCGTTTCCCTGTCATGGTCTCCCCTGTACTCACTTCCTCCAAGGTGGTTTGGGGTTTGTCCTCCAGAGCTGAAGAGACAGAAGTGGGAACTGATGCTGGAGTGACTGTAGTAGTTTGTGTAACTGTGGTAACAGCTGATGGGGGTCCTGAGGTATTTGTTGTGGGGGTTAAAGTGGTGGAGGATGAAAGCGTTGGCACAGTAGTGCAGGATGATGACAGTGGACAGGGGGTCGCTGTGGTTATAGATGATGGTGATAGTGATTCTGTGGTTGTCTTAGCAGCAGGTGATGTGACACTTGTCACATTACAGTTTGTCACTGTCACAGCTCCAGTCTGGCTGACAGGAGCTGCTGTAGATTTCTGAAGGGCAGCTTTGGGTTTGCGTCCCCGTCTGCCCCTTGCTGTCCGTGTGCTTTTGCCCAGTATGGGTTTGGTCAGCAGGGAGTTGGCTGAGAGAATTTGTGTTGGCATGGCAACAGGAGTGTTTGCATTGTTTTGGTTGTTGGTGATAATGATCCTAGTCTGCTGTTGTTGCTGGGTTACAGCTGGGAAGTGGGGGATCTGGGCTTGGGCAGGGTTCAGAACAGGCTGGAGTCCTGGGATAGTCTGAAGCAACGGGACAGTCTGAGCCTCTTGGGCTGGTGGGGGGTTGCTTGCTGTTGGGACAAGAATCAAACTCGGCTGGCTGCCATTAGTGGAGGGGCACTGCAGAAGAAGGAAGTTCTGGGGCTGAGGGGGAGGTGGTGGTGGAGGAGGAGGTGGAGGAGCAGGTGTAGGAGCCGACAGTGGGATGAGCTGCAAGCCATTGGCCGTCTGGATCATGAAGTAGTTCTGGGATGTGTTGGGAGGGATATCCAATGCTGGCTGGGACACAATCAGGCTGCCATTGTTTCCTGAAGCCTCCAGGGTGATAGGGTTGAGCAGGGTTGTAGTGGTCGTTACTCCGCCAACGCTGGCTTTCACAGCCACGCCGTCCTTAACCCCGCTACCAGGACCCAGCAGAGTAGCCCCACTGCCATGGGTTCGGATGTGTCTCTGCAGGTAGGAGTGCATGACGAACTCTTTAAAGCAGTAGGGGCACTTGAAGTCCTTGCGTGAGGAGTGTGTTCGAAGGTGCAGTTGGAGGTTGGAGGAGTGTGTAAAGCTTTTATTGCAGTGGGTACACTGGAAGGGTCTCTCACCAGAATGGGTGCGTTCATGCTGTTCAGAGAGAGAGAGAGAGAGAGAGAGAGAAGAAAGTGTAAAACAGACAGAGGGAGTGAAATACAGAAGAGAAGCTGAGGCAAAATAACCCAGATCTATTCAATTCAATGAGGTCAGAATGTAATTGAGTTCACAGTGGTAAGTGTTAGTTTTCTCCAGGCTGCACTGACCTGTTTGAGGTTTGAGGTCTGGGAAAAAGACTTGGAGCAAACAGAGCATACATGAGGCCGTAGTCCGGAGTGCATCTGACTGTGCCTTCGCAGGCAGCTGGTGTTCTTGAAAGACTTGCCACACTCCTTGCACACATACGGCCTCTCACCTGTGTGCTGTCGCAAGTGGTACTGGTAGTGGGAACTCCATTTGAAAGTGAGTGGGCAGTGAGGGCACTGGAATGCCCGAACACCTGTGTGTACCTGTGTAAGATGTAAAAAAAATATATAGAATCAGCAGACAATTTGTGAAGATTACTTCCTTCAGAGAGAAATGGGTCAGTTGTACTTAAGAATTATTAGCTTCACGATGCCACACTGCTAAGGTTTGAGTCCCACTTTGGAAAAAAGTGCCCCTGCAACAGAAGAAAGAGCCTTACCCTCTGATGGATGGACAGCAGTGAGGACCTCTTGAAGCTCTTGCCGCACTCAGTACAACGGTATGGTCTTTCCCCAGTGTGGTCCCTCATGTGGTATTTCAACCCTGACGAGCCCTTGAAGGCTTTTCCACACTCTGAGCAGCGGTATGGCCTCTCTGCATGCCACAGTGTGCAAAATTTGAGAAGATAATAAATTATGTTTTAATGTGGCAATAAAAATAGGATTTTGGCTGAGCCTCACAATTGTGACAACCTGTCATACCACTTAGCAAAGAAAGGAGTGATCTATTTCTATTTGGGGAATAATTATTATCAACTCATGTACACTGACTACAGTTTGCTCCCTAGTAGTTTTAATTACTAAGAATGAAAAACAGGGAAACACAAGAAACATCACTAACGTGTTCATTAGTGAACACATGGCAACAAGTCTGACTTTTCATATGTGTGGATGGTGGCTAGTTATACATTAAATGAACTATCACAGTTGGTTGCCTGGCTGAAACAACCCATTGTATAATCATATTTTAAATACAATTTTCCACTACATTTCAAGGAGATGTTGTGTGTCTGGTCTGGTCTGCTTTGGAAACACCTTTACCTCCAGCAGGAGTGGTCTTGCTGGCCCCAGCCTTTTTCGGTGCCTTGGCTGGTTTGGCTGGCTGTTCCTCTTGTTCCTCACTGATGGCAATGATATCGACGTGAATCTCTCTCTGGCCCTCCTGCTGCTTGTCAGCCTGGCTAGGGGAGGACGGCAGGGGAAGAGACAGAGACAGGGAAGGGGGGCACACAATCTCAGCCTCTGCCTCAGCCAGGAGACGCTGCTCAGGGGTGTGAGAGTGCTGGTGGGTGAGCAGCGAGGAGAGAAGGGGGAAGGAGCGGTCGCATGCAGAGCAGCTGAACTGGGAACGAGACTGCGATGACAGAGAGTGCATCTGGACAAACAAAAACAAGGACACAAAGGGAAAATTTGTTTAAAAAATATTGCAGAGGCAACATAGATATTCCAGATATCTAATTTCTTGCCATGTTTCATCAAAATGCAACATCTTCGAATTACATCAAAATGCAAAATCTTGCTCTTGGTGGTGTTGTTTGTATTGCAGTGTTTTGGAGAAATCATAACAGTCCTTCTCACCAGTGAGACATGTCTGTTGAGGCCTCCGCTGGTCTTGAAGGTCTTATTGCAGTAGCCACACTGCAGCCCTGCCCCTGTGGTTCTGGCCTCTGGCTGAACAGTCTCCGAGCTCTGAGTCACCTCTGTGAAGCTGTGCAGCAGGTCAAACTGGGCATGGGTGGTGCCCACATTCTGAGGGCAAACCAAAGGAAATAATATATATCAAAAAAGTTTTATCTTGAGATTTAACTCCTGCAGTCCGTAGACTCTAGGATTATTTGGAATATTTAACATTAGACTGACTTGATCTACAGAAGGAAATAGTTTACTTTGTAAATTTAAATAAGAGGCTTTTGTTTTCTTGCATCTCGTTTTCCCTGTTAATCCCAACACTTACAGCATTATCTCCATCTGCTCCTTCTGTCAATCCAAGTAGTACTTCAGCTGTGTGTCCATTTTCAGCCACTGTGGTGGTCTCCACAACCTCCTCAAAGTCAGCCAGTAGATGACCCGCTCCAACCAGCCCCACCCCAACCTCCATCCCTGCCTCTGTCCCAGGCCCAGCCTCTCCACTAGTCCCATGTTCCTCTGGAGCCATGTGGATGGCCTGGTGCTCTTCCAGCTCAGTCCGTGTGCCAAAGGTCTGGTTGCAGCTGCCACAGCTGTACAGCAACACACTGGCTCCTGTGTGAGTGCTCAGGTGAACCTCTGTCCCAATGGCCCTAGATGCACACTCATCTTCCCCAGAAGGGGTGAGGGTGAGCTGAGGCAGAAGGCTCTGATTCTGGGTGGATGGTGTGGTGGACAGGAACACTTCCTCCACTCCTACTCCCACCCTGACTGTGCCCTCCTGGCTCACATATCCTACCATATCTGTCAACATGGACGATGTCACTTCCTCTGTCCCCACCACCACTTCCACTACTTGATTTTCCTTCCCCGGTTCCTCTCTTGTCTTTCCCTCCTTTGCTCCTGCACTGATGTTGGAATGGGAGTTCTTGTGCAGGGCCAGGTTTGATGAGTGTGTGAAGCTGCGTCCACACTCACTGCAGATGTAGGGCCTCTCTCCTGTATGTATCCTCATGTGCTGTCTCAGGTTGGTAGACTGGGTGAAAGACTTGTTACACACTGAGCAGGTGTAAGGTTTGAGACCAAGATGGACATTCTTGTGTCGCCGCAGACTGCTTGAGTTCTTGAAGGCCTTGGGACAGCTGTCGCAGGGGTACGGGCACTCTCCGGTGTGCTGGCGCAGGTGATACTGGTAGTGAGAACTCCACTTGAAGGTCAGGGGGCAGTAGGGGCACAGGAAGGTACGCAAACCCGTGTGGACACTCTGATGGACCTGGGATGGACAGACAGAGAAAGAGACAGAGATTGTGATAGTTCCTTTTATACAGCACTTTTTCCCCCAACAAAGGTCTTGTTTACAAAATGACTTAGTATGAAATCTCACCTGGAGCAGAGAGGAACGTTTGAAGGCTTTGCCACAGTCCTGACATTTGTAAGGCTTCTCCCCTGAGTGAGACCTGAACAAGGAAAAAAATCAAAAAGGTTTGCTGACACAATGGATTGTATATAATTATATCTTGCAATTATGGCAGGGTGATATATATCGATATTATATCAATATTGTGATATAAGACTACAGATCTTCTAGGATTTTGGATATCGTAATAAGCAGAGGCTTCATTGCAGTGAAGAGATGCACATTTCTGAACTTATTAGACTGTTTAGCTGCTCTATTTTTTGTTTTCTATCTGCTTGGTCATCATATCCACATTACTAATGATTATCAAAAATCTGGTGTAAATATTTTAGGAAAGCACCGACAGTCATCCCTACATCTTCACAATATCAATATTGAGTTATTAAGGCAAATATAATGTGATATTAATTTTGTCCATATCAAACAGGCTTACTTTGGAAATTAGGAAATACAGAATGTTTAAATTAGGAAAATTATGAAATTTAGAATGCTGTCATAATGGCAAGACTGAAACCAATCATCTGACTTAAATGGCTGCTTTGGTTTAAAATTGTCACATTGTTGATATGTGATCAAACAGACTATTAATTAAGAGGAATAATTGAGATTACAACATCCAAACAAATCCTCAGGGTTTGCATTTTTGTGCAGCCACAAATTCCAAGACCTGCAGGCACCATGAGTGTATTGATTTATCCATTGATCCACCACATGGCTGAGGGCATACACTTCAGTTGCCTTATGAACTATATATTATGCATTCAACTGAGCGCATTGCCACCCACCCCTCCCCTTGTGAACCCAGATCTGTACATCACAATAACAACTATGGTATAGTTTTATAATAGTGTTGGCAGGGGACACAGGAATAGTAAAGAGCTTATTTTGGATCACTCTGATACTAGGCTGCAGTGCCCTCTGCCCATCTCTGCATGGAGTACCGTTGGTGATAGAGCAGAGCAGAGGAGCCCTTGAAGGCCTTGGGACAGAGGTTACAGCGGTAGGGCCTCTCGTTGTTGTGGCTGCGCTGGTGGTGGGTCAGCCTGGACGACCAGCGGAAGCTCTTGCCACAGTCCAGACACTGGAAGGGATGGTCTGTCTGCTCGTGCTGCTGAGCAGGGCCTGACACCGACGACGTCACCATCTCCAGAACGACCTCCTCTCCGCCTTCCACTACCCCCTTTTCCTCTTCCACCAGCTCCCCCCTGTCCCCGTCATCCTCACCATCCTCCCCTGAGCCCAGAAGAGATGGGAAAGGAGAGAGGGAGGTGGTGGACTGAGGGGGCAAGAGTTCAGTTTGAACCACCAGCGTGGCTACTGAGTTAGCCATGACCAGAGGAGCCCGGAGAGGGGAAGCAGATGAGGGTATTCCTTGGACGCAGGTGAGGATCAATTTCGGTGCAGTATCATCGTTTCTCTCCCGCCTTCACCCATCGTCCCGTGTGACTTTGCGATAATTCTTCTGCTGCTCAGCCACTGGAAACACCGGCCGTCTTTCCAGGGGACTCAGAACAATCCTGAAATAAAGTGGTAAAGATAACAGTATTATAACTTGATAACTACTCTTAGTAAAGCCGTCCCCTTTAATTCCCCCCTCCCCTCTTTCTGCCTCCCTGTAGGCTCCCTCCCTCCCTCCTGTCCAGCCAGACTCCCCCTCCCTGCTGTCTTTCTCTTGGCCATCATTCTGTTTCTGTCCCCGCAGTGCGGTGCATACTAGTAACACACACACACACACACATACAGAATATAGCTAGGTTACATATTATGGTTTTTCACAAGTGTGTCCTTATTTGGCCCGTTTGCTTAAAAAACCGGCAGACAACATACACTGAAAATGACAGCTTGCACTATCAAAACAAAAACTGTTAACTGGCCTACAAATATAACCAAGCCCTCGTCAGTGCGGAATTGCTAAGTTACGTTAAAAAATGCTCGACAAAGATGTGCATAAATACAAGTCGGGTCCAAACTCACCGTGCAGCATTAACTCATCTTAATGCTATATTTGTTGATATTATGAAAAAGAATTGGGTTCCGCAGTGCTAATCCACACAACCTTAACAATAAAATCTAGCACAAACTAACTAGCAGTTCTCCACCCGATGCCGCCTTCTAAGAACAGCGACGCTGATTGGCTGTTTTAGACAATAAACGAGCGACTACCATTGGCTGAGAGCTTCAACACTCAAAATATTGGTGTTGAAATTATTTTCAAACCATTTCTACCCTCGGTTTTGTCAGAGGGCACTCACAAATAACCAGTCTACTGTCAAAGACAACGTGGAAATATAAACAATGTTAAATTTTGATCAGATGTTTATCTTGTGTAGCCTGGCCGTGGCGCACAGCTTTCTGGGTAATGTAGTATTTGAACGTGTCTGCGCCACTTTCCGCTCCGGTATAGACTGAGCGCAACCCTTGCCGGGCCACGAAAAGTTGTTGCAATCAAATTAAATAAATGAAGATATACTCGATCGTGTTGTGCACATTCTTTATTACTTAATTTCACCAAGGCACATATTTCACATTGAGGCCAATCAGTGTGTGGAAGAGGCATCTTGATGGTACAACAATAATTTAAACATAATGATAGAATAGTAAATAAGAATAACAGTATAAAAGTACAAAAAGATAGGAGACTTGCTCCTCTGCAGCACAAAATAAATAGTTCCACCAAAGTAACTTAAATAAATAGTCAATACTGTAACAATACTAGAATAGAATAATATTAAAATGACCAAAAATTATAGTGATAGAATTGGTAAGGTATTCTACTTTATATCGTAGAAAACCACATAATACACAATCGCATTGTATACAACAATTTACATTCTTGTACATTTATGTACACCTGTACAGAACTATAGTATCACAATACATAGTATTTTAAGGCTTGGGGTGTTTAAGTCAAGAAAAAAAAAAATCATTTTCTACCCCAAGGCACAGGTTCAGCATCAGCCATCTCATTCATCCCAAATGGCTAATCCTAACAAGTTTGTGCAAAGAATCTAATCAGGTCCATCAGTGCTCAGCAACAGGGCACATTCATAAAATTTTACCACAACATTAGATATGCCTCCTCATGCAGAACAGGAGAAACAGGCACTGTACAAACTCAGCCTGTGGCACAAAAGAAACTATTCATGCTCTTGTGTTTGGAAACCATCCTGACATGTACGGATAAATGCAATTTATTTCATAGGACGTTGTTTGAAATGTTACTAGGTGGCACATTTGACATAATTGGAAGATCCCATTACCAAAATCTATTGAAATTTATTCTGAAAGAGCATTGTAAAAGAGAGAGAGATAGAAAACCTTGGCTGACCCAAATGTATGCTACATCTACTGGAAGAATTATTGGCTGAAGAAAAACATAAAAACTAGATTGAATTAAGTTAGTTTAAAACTAAATCAGCACAACAGCTACAGAATCAGGAAGTGCTACTGTGTGTACTTTTTTTTCATTTGTTTTCTTGAGAATCAGTTGCAGAAAAGAGAAGAAAGAGTACAAAGATACAGAAAACTAAATTCACTTTGAGAAAGAAATAAAGGAGAGAGTGACACATTACAAACTTAAATAAATAACATTAAATAAATTATTAATAGTCAATAAATAAATAAATACATAAATAACATGATCATGAACAAGGCCTTTGAGAGATAGGTTTGGGGATCATGACATGTTCATCATAGTTAAATTGGCAATTTGCCGCAAGGTGAATCTTGACGACCGTAAATGGCTGCAGTATAGCGCATCCTCATTGGCTCTGATGGAAACACATTCCTCAACACACATATCCTTGGTTGAAGTTTGGGCTTCTTAGAGATGCTATTGACTACAGTGCACACTTTTGTGGTCCTGATTCCCCCTTGGCTGAGGTGGGACTCCATGCATCCTTACTGGCGCTGCAGCCAGTATATACTGCAGGTTATGGATCATCGTTGTACTGCAGAAATTTTGGGCTTGAGGCAAATGAATGCTCGATACGCCCAGTCACAGAAGAGTTTGAATTGCTGCAGAAGCTCATGGGAGGACTGAAGGACATCAAACTGATAGGGGAGGTGAGGTGGGAGTGAGGGGGGCGCTGGAGTCAACCTTGGTGCTTCAACTCTCTGCATCTGTGGATGAGAAGACAGGCAGATAGCGACAGAGAGATTAGATCCTCAATAAAGCCATCACAGATAAAATTGGGCAATAATCATTCTCTTAGATAACAGAGAATCAGGCAAGGTAAGTTGGCCCATTACCTGACGGTGTAGAAGGGAGATGAGCGATTTCATTTCTCTGATCATCTCTCCCAGTTTGGGCAGTGCGGGGTGGTGGTGCTTTTTCGACACCTTGTTCAGCCACTCAAAGTGGTGCTCGAACAGCTTCAGGTCAGCATGCAGCTGTGAGAGTGTGGGTTTCAGCTGGAAAGGAAACAGACATACTTAGAGAGGTAGAATGGGTGGGGCAAGAATGTGCATGGGATTTTGTCAAAACTGTGAGGATAGAAACAGATCCCCCTCCACCCCCTCCACACACAAACAGAGTATCAGACGGTTACCTCAAGGTTGTTGAGGTCATTGGCTGCTCTGTTGCCCATTGCTGGCAGAGACCCGAACCTGTGGGGCTCTATGTCTGAGTCAAACGCGTGCTCTCTCTGAAAGAGAAAACAAGACACAGAGCCACTCGTCAGCGATGTGCATCCTCACAATTTTACACATCCTGAAAAGTCACAGCAACATGAGGGAAACATTAGTGCAGCACCTAGATTGTGTTACTGTTTTCTGCCCTTAGAGATGGTAGCTTTCACTGAGAGGAGTGTGATGGGTCAGTGTGAGTTCACCCACATTCAGCCTCCCCAAATGTCAACAATAAGAGTAAATGACCTGAACCCACAGGATGTTTTCTACAGGGAGAGAGGAGAACAACATAGGCAGTGACTAAGAGAGCTTCGAGTGGGACAGACAACACAGGGCTGTAGGGAAACTCCAGGGTCGCAGCTATAAAAAGATGGAATGACGCAGTGCCACTGCCCAGCTGTAGTTTTGCTGTAAACTTTGTGTCCAGACAGCAGATGTGTTGCTTCCCATGGCCACCAGAGGGGGATAAACAACCTGATTGCTTTTTTTAAATTTCTACTGTTCACAGGCTGCTGTACTCAGCCAGAGTACATTTAGTATTGATGATGTGCCACTGGTTCAGTAATGAATGTGAGTAAATAGCAGTTACTGATGTGACATGCGTCATTTCCAATCAGTAGAGGAACACAACAACATTATGGTGATGAGTGCGGAGAAAGGTTTTGTGTAAACAGGCTGTTTACACGGCATAATGCTTCCTCAGTCTGTTATGCAGTCTTTTCCCTTTTGTGCTCCTTGCTTCCACTTGTTTGTGTTGATGTTTTTAGTGTTGAATGTGCTGCATTGTCTCTCATGTCTCTCCATCAGTGTTTCATAAGAGCTCACTTATGTTTGAGGTCCAATGTTTTGTCTCCATTGCTTTTATCCTTCTCTCTCTCTCTGTCTCTCTCTCTCTCTCTCTTGCTCCCTCCCTCTCTCTCTCTCTCTCTCTCTCTCTCTCTCTCTCTCTCTCTCTCACCCCCCCTCGCTCTCGTACCAGGTGCGCAGGCACAGGCAACACCACGTGCACATATGCATGCACACACATACACTTGTGGCTTCTCATCCACTTCTCTCTCTGATCTCTTTATCTCCTGCGGTTTTTCCTCCGTCTCTCAGCCTTTAATTCTCCTTCTTCTCCTCCTTTTCTTGCTCTCTCCATCGTAGATCATGACCTCACCCAACAGAGCTTAACATCCAACCCCTTTCTTCCTGAATGCAAATACTGGAATGTGATAAATCTTTTTGATTTTTATCAGGTCACTTTGCTGTGGCGACCAAAAACCAAACACTAAACACCGCACCTACACAACCACAACTATTTACAGAACCCTCAATGCACACACATGCGCGCACCCATACAAGTGCATTATACACACAATTGCATGCACACATATGCACATATTTATGTGCATACAGAATGCATACAAACACACACATGTACCCACAAACATATGTTGACCTATGTGTACACACACAGTTAAACACACTTTTTTCTTTCTCAAGCACACATCAGACATATTGTTTTCTTTTGGGGACTTTCCATGGATTTCCATTTCTATTTTTCTTTCCTACCCTTGACCCTTGTTCAATAGTGCTCCACCTAAGAAGAAATAAATGTTTCATGATACAGAGGAACTAACACATTTTTTTTTCAAAGGGCTATATCAAAATTGCTGTTGAAAATGCTTCTTTTTTTTCTCTGTCTGGCCCCCATATTAGACCACCTCTGCACTGATGGGTTCTGATACAAAGGTACTGAGGGCCTGTAACATTGTCTTACACTAGTACTCACACACACACACACACACACACACACACACTGGGCAAGACTAGAGAGAGTATGAGGCTATTTTTGATTTCATCCCCTGAACAAAAGAGTTTAAGATTTGCATAATGCAAAAATAGAACCTGGATCAGTCATGTGTAACCAAAGATCCAGAGATATGATCCCGCTTTCTTTTCACCTGTTAAAACATAGTGTGATATACGATCACCAGCTGGGGCCAAACCTTGGCCAAAGGTGTCAAATCTGATTTCCCTACCCCCTTGACTGTCAACAACATAAGATTTCTGTTAGGAAATAGAAGTATGTGCAAGTGATTGACATTTCATATTAAAAAAAAAATCCCTCCAAACATCCTCAGTCTAGCCACTGAGGGTAAACATGTTTGTATATCAACAGGCATATAATATACTTTGCTGTCATTCCGCAGGCATGCTTGGCAGCTCTTACTTGGATAGAGGCACGGCCTTGGTGTGTAGCTCTGAAATCATCTTGACAGAGGATACTTAACCGCCTCCTTCAAGAAGTCTTTAGCTAGACCAACACTGTAAATAGGTGGATACTTCTACTGATACCAGTTTAATTACATAAAAACTAAATAGATTAGAATAACCGAGATATTTTGGGTGAACTTTCACTAAGTATTTGTTGGGCCACCAATCAGGTGACCAGACCAGGAGGTTGCTGAGTCAGACCGCCCTCCTTTCTGTGTCCAATGCGGATTAAATGTGAGATCACTCCGTCAAATCTCCCCTGAGACCTCAGCATGCAGATGGACTCTAGCCATTCTGTCATCAATGAAAGCAGCTTAACTCAGACTGACGTTCTGAGCAAACCTCGTTTAACCAAGTGTGTTTCACAACAGTGCTTGACGCAAAAGGTAGTGTGTGTGTTTGTGGGGTCAGCTTGCCTCAACAGAGAGGTAACATTAATACCCAGATTCAATTAAAACAAGGCCAATCAAAGTGGATCTGGTGCAAGGACCAGCATCTTCCTCCGCCCTCACACTTCCAATTCAATTAGCATCGGACAAGGGCCTCATTAGCCCATCCCTCAGTCAGTGGCTAAGACTGGTAATCACCATGACATCGGCTTCACTTACCAGCAGATCTTGGGTGAGCTTCAGTAGATTTTTTGTCTGATTAGACAATCTATCCAGGTCGTGGAGCCGCCGCTGAGGGACTGGAGAGGCAGACGTAAACACTGGCAGCTGAGCCAATAGCAGCGAGAAAAGGAGGGATGAGGAGGAGTCGACCAGCACTGCAGGGGTAGGATAAAACGGAAGCAATTAGTGGAAAGACGCTGTCATCCTGCCATAATGATAATGACCCCGGGCCACGGCTGTCAACTCTCGGGGAAGATGTTGCACCATAATATAAACAATAGTTCCAGACTTGGCAGAGGAATCCTGTGCAGCTTCAGTGTCAGAGTCATGTTTTCACAAGCTGGAAGCAAATCATTAAATCATTAAGAGGTGCACTATGACACAGAATATCACCATTCCTTTACCATAAGCAACGCAATGAATGCTGCTGATTGTCACACCTGCAATTGGATAGGTACTTGAGTTGGTGGTATAAATTATATAGACCAAGCCAAGTCAACTCTGTAACAGTAAGCTCATTCATTCTTTTCCTTTCAAGTTCAAATACAAGGTAGACTAAGTATTAAAAGGGAACCACAAGTGGTGTTGAAATGATGAATGCTTGATAATTACAGGTGAACCACAAGAATCAGAGCCAAGAAACACTGCAGGAAGCATCTGAGTTTTCAGTCCTTGGCTTAACTTTAAGCAACAGTAAAAGTATCACCACTGAATAAAGCAGTTACCTATATCTACTATAGTTTGCAATACTAGTGGTTCCCAAAGGTTTAAACTATAACCCACATGTAAATGACATATTCAGCCTATATAGTTAATAAAATATCAAATGCTGTCAGCAGTACCAGAAACGCACATAGTTACAGACCTATAACACCCAAATATTAGACTAGCATATAAAATGAAATAAAAGAAAATTGAAAAAAGACATCATAATTAAGAAATCAAACACTTAGCAAACAAAACAAACTCATACAAACACTTACATCTCATATTGGTTCGGGTCCAAGAGATAGAGCAGCAAACAAACGCAGATAAATAAATAAATACAGAAAAATTAATAAATAAATTGAACTCCGGAAATTGTCACGTGCTCCAGTTTCTTCTTCGCACTCCTCAGTCAGAGTGAAGAGGCAAGTTATCAGGACTAGAGGACAGAATGAATGAATGAGAAAGGAGAGGGATGACTGAGAGAGAGAGGGAGAGAGAGAGAGAGGAAAAAGAAGGCAAATCAATATCTTCAAACTTTCTGTTGTAGTAAAGTTTGAGATCAGTCCCTGTAGTCTTTGTGAAGTGCTAAAGACAGACAGACACTCAGACAGTTTGGGTAGAGAGAGGTACAGAAGTGCAGAGAGAGGGATGCGAGTGTGGTAAGTCCAATTTTTGCGCGCAGTGAAGTGTTTAGGCTTGTTTAAAACTTCCTTTATAAAGACGTCGGGCCTATGACACATCGGCGCAGTGACTCACTTCATTCATAAAAACACACACACACACACACAGACACACGCTCTCTCTCCCTCTCCCTCTCTCTCTCTCTCCCTCTCTCTCTCTCTCTCTCTTTCCTCCTCCCCTCCCTGCTGCCTGTCTCTCTTTGCGAAACTTAAAAAAAATGTTCCGTTGTTTTTTCATTTTTTTCCCCCTCTATCACTTTCTCCCGTTCTGTCCTGTCCCTATCTCCTGTGGGCTACTTCCTCCGTCGCATCCCGCTACCTGCGCCAATCTGTCCATCTACCTCTTTTTATCTATCCATCTCCAAATCTCTTCCCCCCTCTCTCTCTATCACTGCAGACGTTTTAAAAAGCCCATTGTTTCATTTCTATCAGCATATCTCCATAACCATGTATCTTTTATAGCCTTAGTTTACCCTGTCCTGTCTTTCAGGTGCTCAGTGGTTTATTGTATTTACAGGTGAAATGTCACAAAAGCGAATTATTCAATTTATGACCGGGCTCTGTTGGGCTACACATGCCACATTCCCTGTATAATAGTTAATACCCAGGGCAAACACCTCTCTCGTTCTCTCTCTATCCTTCTTTTTCTCACCCCTTGCTCTTTTTTTTTTTTTTTTTTTTTTTTTTTTTCAGACAGAGCCCCTCCTGAGACAGCGGCCTGTTATTTCCACTGCCCCCCCACCCCCTTCTTCTTCTTCTTTTTTTTTTTTTCGCTCCCTCTCTCCCTCTCCAGGGTGAAGGAAAGAGTGAGGAGTGAGAGACGGATAGGAGCAGGGGAGAGGTGTTGTCCAGACCAGAAGGGGCCTCTAAGTGTTGCATAGAAACAGTGACTGGACCGGTCCATACATACACACACACACACACAAACACACACAGACACACACACACACACACACACCACAGTACATTAACACAGACATACATACACCCCAGGAGGGGAGCAGTGATGGGGTTAAAACAGACAGACACACACAAACACACCTACATGCATGTGCATATGTACACAGACACTCACGCACCGTGAAAAAAAAAAAAAAAGTCTCTCTAATAACCTGATATGTTCAGATGAACTCAGATTAACTTTCTTTGACACATGCAGACATATAATACTTAATCTGCTTTGCACATACCGACACAGTTTCTCACATTATCTGTATCTGTGTCGCTCTTTCTTTGTCTCTCCCTCTCTCTCTCTCCCTCTCTCTCTCTCTCTCTCTCCCACACACACACACAAATACACACAAACAGAGCAGGGCAGCCTGGAAACACTCAGTCAGGTGCAGTAAAGCGTGGCCTACTGTTGCAAAGGGCAGAGTTTCCAGTCATCAAGGCATAGAGGGACAGCAAAATGCAACATACACGTACTGTAAACCCCTGGGACGTGACACACACGCACGCACGCATACACATACACACACACACATAGAGAGAGAGAGAGTGAAGGAGGGGAAGAAAGCCTTTTTGAGTCTGGGTGTGAGATTAGGGGACCCTCATTCACAGACATACACTCATGGTGTGGTTAGAAAATAATTAAGCCTTGTATGTGCGCGGCCGCACATACAGACACACACACACACACACACACACACACACACACAGTGAGTTGCCGGTCCAGTAGTGGGCCTACACACACAAACAAACACCCTTCAAATGATGAGGGCCTGGTGGCAGAGAGTGGGTGGTGGAGTTGTTGTGGCGAAAAGGGTAATGCTGTCCTTTCTTGGGTCAACAGTGGAGAAGAAAGGAAGGGAAAGGAGGAAAACCGGAGAGAGGGAGAGGAAATGGATGAGTGTGGTTGGACGGAGGGAGATATTGACACACTCGCTCTTTTTAATTTCCCACATCAAAGGACTGTTTGAAGACACAGCTGGGGAGAGAAGAAAAGAAAGAGTGAAGTTAGTCACTCTCCCTCATTCCCTCTCTCTCGGCTGCCTACCATGATGGGGGTCTCCTGGGTGGCTCAGTCTGTTAGACCATCCGCCAGCACCGATCACTCACTCTATGACACCGAGTGTGTGCGCGCTAGTGTGTCTTTGTGTGCGTACGTGTGCATACACTCGTGCACATAATAAAAAGGGATATGTCTCTTTGTTTAGACTTTTGTTTTTGTGTGTGTGTGTGAGAGAGAACTCACATTGGCGCATGCTTGTTGGAAAAGGGGGAATCCAGGGTTTGTGTAAATGGGTGTGCATACAGTACATGTGTGTAATTATGGGTATGTGGTGGTATAAGTGCGGTGTCTGTATAACGTGTATGAGCATCAGTGTTTGTGTATGTGTGTGTCTGTGTGAGAGTGTGTGTGTGTGTGTGTGTGTGTGGCCTTCATATGCTACCCATTACATCACCAATCTGTGTAAACCACCATAGGAGGAGAAACAGAGTGAGACACTCAGACTACGACCTCAAAGACATCAGAGAGGAGGAAGGGGAACCTGTGACAGGGCCTGCCAGGCCTCTCTGCCAGACAAACTTTACTCACACAAGCTTCACTCAATTTGGCCGTGCTTTACACTGGGTTTCCTGTGCGCCATCGCATGTATTCACACATGGCTACGCAGACTTCAAATCACTCGAATGCCTCACACTCCTTGCTCACCTTTTGCCACGGAATTAATACACACGGTTGTACGATTCATGCGACCACATGCCCCACTCACTTTCCTTAAAGGGATGGTAAATTAAAATATATAATTTTTACTTAAAATGTTTTTATTATCATCGTTGGGCGTAGAAAAAAATGTGAAACTGTGTGAATAAGAAGTCTATGTAGAGAGAGGCTTTGATTTCTCCTCAGTCAAACGATCGGTTTTCCTGGGAATTCAAAAGTGTATTTCACAGATAAGAGTTCAGATTTTATTCCTCCTGCCTCGGTTGTTCGACTCCTCAGTTGCACCTGTTATCCTTTGTTAGTTTCAAGAAATGATAGCGAGTAACTCTTAGCTTGTTAGCAGAGCACCTTTTTTATGGGCAGTTCCTGCATATAAATCCAGTATTTTACCAAGGATTATTTCACCTATCCATCGTTACATTAGAAGAGGCAAAGGAAAGCAAAGCACAAGCAATGGCATCAGTAATGGACTTTACCACATGATC
Source organism: Myripristis murdjan (assembly GCF_902150065.1). Classification (NCBI taxonomy): domain Eukaryota; kingdom Metazoa; phylum Chordata; class Actinopteri; order Holocentriformes; family Holocentridae; genus Myripristis; species Myripristis murdjan. The sequence continues at coordinate 20,853,592 of NC_043995.1, forward strand.
TGTACAGCTAAGTTTTTATCAAGTGCGCTCTTCAGCAATGTTGGATAATTGGTCAGTCTTACTAGAGTCAAAAGGGGAACTGAAGCCCACTCACCCTTGGTAGACTGTATTACTGTAGGAAATGCAGCTCCTAAATATCCATTTTATTACAGTTATTGACCTTTAAGAACTTACAGATCTTGGTGGATGATGAAAAAACTACTCAGCAATAACACCAAATAAGAAAATCCCCGTTGTTAACCCCCGTAAAGTCCAGCATTTGTAACTGAGTCAAGAGGTGAATATATTATATGTAACTGACAAGGAAGAGCTTGAGCAGTAATTGATTTTTTCCTTGTACGGGGCTTTCTTTGTTCATTATTTACCTGTACACTTTACTGTAACAGTGTGATTAGATTGTACAGTAAGGACAAATACCAAACCAGTCCTCTCTAATATAGCTGGTTTTCCCCTTAATGTTTATTGCCACTGGTTAATTTCCATGTCCAGGTGGACCATAAAAGTAGCCTTGGGGATTTTAGGGTTAAGTCTCTTGTTCTGCTTGCCTCACTGTGTCGTATGTAAACAAAGAAAATGTTGGACATGACGCAGCATTGCTCCGATGGTAAATGGGATTATGGGAGAGCGATTAGTAATAAATTCATCTTTTTTATTTTGTAACCCCCACATTTCCTCCTGGGAATTCTTGCAGGACCTGAGCAAACAAACCCAGAGATTACGCTCAAAGGAAAACCAAGGGGCCGACCTATTACTGTTAATATTTGCTCTCCTATAACAGGATACTTTCAAGTTTCCTCGTGGCCTCCCCCCTCCGCCCCCCCAACCCCCCCCCCCTACTCCGTCATCCTGTCCCCTGGCCATTCATTCTTCCCAGCCCTCTTCATGACTCCTGTGGGGCATCATATCTGGGCAATCGTCATGGTAACCTTACGCTAACTTACTACCCACCACTATTATCACCCCCCTCCACTTGACCCCCGTATGCAGCAACCTACGTCAGAGAGCAAGTGAGTGTGTTAATAGTTTAGGGGGGGAAAGAGAGAAATAGTGACACACAGGAGGGGGGCTGTGGTCATTGGGCAATAAAATGACGTCTCTCACTCTATTTCACTGTCACTGATTACTGTTAATGTGTTGTTGGCCTCTGTCAGATTTATCACAACAGACCAAGACCCCCCTTTTTTCTCACTGGCAAGTCTTGAATTGGGAGACCTCCCCATGGATGTGATTTACAAATTATGCGTGTCAATTGCTCTCTTCCTTTTCCCTTTGCGGGGTCTACTTGAAACAGATAAGGCTGTTGTGCATCTGTTGCTTTGCCTTTTTATTAGATCATTAAAGGAGGACATTAACCAGCATCATTATTACAGGTTTCCTCTATTGGCTCAGCTCACAGAGCTGTGCAAAGGGCAGGATGCAGGGATGAAAGGGAGAGCATGAGGCAAACTTCTCTCCTGGCAGAAACCGGGAGAGCAAAATGTTTAAATCAGCTCTCTATTAAACACACATTTACGAGTCTCATTTTGTTTGGAAACCAAACTCTATGGTATGTGACCAAACACAGTGTGCATGTGTGTGTCTGCGTGCATGTGTGTGCATGTGTAACAGTGAGATTCAGCCGAAACCCACTCCTGCTCTGACTTTACATTGCTCACCTGCTCACGTTCCCTCTCTCTCTCTCTCTCCCTCTCACACTCCCTCTCTCTCTCTCTCTCTCTCTCTCTCTCTCTCCCTCACTCCTTCCAAGTTGCCTTGCGTCTGCAAGTGAGGAAATCTCTGAATGAACTAGTTGAAGCAATAGGTCACAGACAGAGTGTGAGAAGGAGAAGAGGAAGGGGAGGAGAAGGGGGGGGTTACAGCGGGAAGCAGGCAACCCACGCAAAAGGAACTTTTTACTGTGCAAACACTCTTTCCATCTACCCTGCTCGCTCCCTCCATCTCAGACTGGTGTTAACACACTGGAGAGCCCAGGCCTGTCTCAGAGCTCCCGCTCTCTCCTCTGTCTCCCCTCCGGCTGCCTCCTGTTCCTCTCACCGCCATTCTCAGTCGCCCTAAACATTCTTTCCTCCCCTGTCATTGTGTGTCCTGTCTGCATCCCTCTCTCTCCCCATCTCTTCCTCCTTTCAAAGTGACTCTTTCCTCATCTCCTCATCTTACTTTCTCTTTCATACTCCTCTTTCCTTCCAGTTGTGAACCCTTCCTCTCTATTTCCTTTATGTTTTCTCTCCATCACTCTTTCTCTCATTGCTGCTAGACTGGCAAGCAGGAGGATCAATGAAATGTAGACAACCAAATGTAAACTGTGAACACCCAAAACAACACACACATAATCAATAACAGGCTGGAGAGCTTGGAGGGCATATAAACTGTCAATCGCCTTTATCGACTGACTGCAACATCAGTGTCCCGGTGACCCCATACAGGACTTTACAACAAGAGAAAGACAGGAGAGGAGAGAGAAAGTGAAGCTCCTATTTTTAGTGCATTCCTTCGCGTGCAGAGAAGTTGCCCAGGAGACATTACTTGTGCATTCTCTGTCTCTTTGTCAGACTGCTTACACCATTTCTGTGGTGTGTGTGTGTGTCTGTGTGCATCTGTGAGTGTGTGTGATGTATACTGTATCAGAGCTGACCACCACTTGCAGGCGCCCCGTGCTTCTGCGTCAGCCACACACTGAGTCTGTTGTCGTGTTATTCTACGGAAGCTGAGAGCTGCTGACAAACACTCAGGGGGGAAATGGGGAGGTGTGTTTGTGTGTGTGTGTGTGTGTGTGTGTGTGTGTGTGTGTAAGGGAGGGAGGGGGCTTCGACAGAGGAGGGGAAGGAATGAGGGGGGAGCAGGAAGACAAAAGGAGAAAGAATTGTGTGACGTCGCAGTTTGCCCTACGAAGTAACTTTGTTAACGTGACATGACCCCAGTCACATGGGGGGTGGGAAGATGCCCTTTTGTGGACAAATGGACACACACACACACACACACATACACATAGATATGCTTACGTCCGCTACAGTGCCATTACAGTTCGCCTCAGCATTTAAAACAATTTATAACCCGCTACCTCCTTTAACTTGACGTGGCCTGGCTGTTTCATTGAATGCTGACGCACTTCAGGCCCCTTCATCACTGGCCGTTCATTACATTAACACTCATTACACACTGACTATCATAAATCAACCTCCCACAACAATGATAATAGATAACACAACTTATAACTGAGCATGTGGCAGCTGTATTGATTCTAAGATGGTTCCACCATAATTATCCATTTCCTGTGCGTCAGTCATGTAGAGTGTGTACGTTTCATCATAACTCAGGGCAAACATAGGAAAGGAAATTTCATATCCGTGTGTTATCAGTGTTTATGTTTTGAAGTAGTATGGGGTTGGGCCGGGGAGCTGAACACAGCAGCCTGGCTGGCTGACTGCATTTGAAATGTTGGGAAATCCAAACGACTTCTCTCCACTCAGTCGGCTGTGCTTTGACCGCTCAGGGGAGGGAGGCGGACTTCAAGTTCACTGAAATGTCAGCTTTGGTTTGAAGTGACTTTGACTTAAAAGGGTGCAAAAATGGCATAGAAGATACCACGTCTTTTTTTTTTTTTTTTTTTTTTTTTTGGATAGAATTTCTGCCTCATTGCTTCCTTGTGTTCCTTGCTTCCTTGACAGTAAAAAAAAAAAAAAAAAAAAAAAAAAAAACATTTACTGTCAGTGTTTATGTAAACTGTGAACTATCTGTCCCCCATGCTTCTACCTTATCTCCGGAATAGTGCGAGCAAGATATGGAAGTAATGTGTTTGCGTGCATTTTTCTTAACCGCCATTTTTGCTATCTCCCACTGACAGGTAGTGTGACAGCCATCTTTTAGTTGTGCAGCTGGATGACCTGTCACAACCTCAACTTCTCTCCAGTTTTATTGTCTTGGTGTTAACCTTAGTTTGTGGTTGCAAATCACCAGAGCTGTTTTTAGTGTGCAGTTAGTGAACCACCTTTATCATTTGAGGCTGGTGACTAAGAGGTATGACATGAAAGTTATTCTAATCTCTCTATTCGAGTTCCCAATGTTGATGTGCACTTTGACCCCCGACTGTTCCCAATTAGCCATAAACTGCTCTGCTGGGAGAGCCTCAAATGCTTTAGTTGTCTCCTTTTATCAATAACAGTCTGTGAGTCAGGGACTTAGAAATGAAAGCTATCCAGAATTTTCTATTTTTGGCCCAGAGTTCACAAACATTACCATTACGCCCCCACCGCCACTGTCTTTTTATGTCTCTCCCTCCCTTTTTTCCCTGTCTCCTCATCCTCTTTCTCTTCATCCATCACTCTGTCTATCCCCATCAGAAGGTCACTGCTGGTGTATGAATGGTGTTCAGTGGCCTCAGAGTCTGCCTTGTATTACCGACGCCTCCGCATCTGGCTGGACCCCCGGCAGTGCCAGGAAGAATGCCAGGAATGCAAAGAATGGTCCAGTGAGCGATAAGAAGGAAATTCCCCGCAACAGTGTGGATCGAGAGCCCAGAGACAACACTGACAGTCACTGGGGAGAAAAGAAAAGGATGACGACAAAGAGTGGGATTGGGAGGGATGGAACAGGATGCCTGGATGGATATAGGTCTTAGTTAGACACAAAAACAATAAACAGAGTGACTAGAAAGATGAGAGGGACGATGGAGACAGGATGATCATTTAGATTAAAGGAGAAAAGAAACGCCATGTGAACGGAAGGGGTGGGACAACTGGATTGAGATAGGTGAGGAGGACACCGTGATTAACACTATGGAGAAAAGAGCTCATGGCCGGTGATAGAGACGTGGAGGGGATGGAGTGCGCAAAATGAGACAAAGTGAGGCTATGGAATAGAATGACCAAACAAAAATAGAGATGGTAATGGCACAAATCACACAATCACCCCAAAAGGTGAGAGGTACAACACAGGGATGGGACAGGAAGAGAGAGTCGAGACGTAGGGAAGGGGGGAAAAATGAATTCAGTGCCTGATTGGGTGAGTCCCATAGTGACCAAGAACAGGAATAGGCACACCTCACAGGATGATTTCTGGTCAGTGAGTCCCCTGGATTTGACTGGCAGCACCCCTTTATGACTCACTGGGTCCAGCTTCTCTTCCGTCCCCGTCACTGTGCCATCTGCAGAGGATTGGGTTTCAAACCCCACGTCAATCAAAGCACATTTTAATACCAATTTACTATGGTCAGTGCGGTGGGTGCAACATTGCCAGACACAGTGCCAGATCTCCCCCCCCCCTCGCCGCCTTTAGTATCCTTACTAAATCTGACTTTAAATCAGTGTCTACTTACAAGTCCAGTCTACATCCTTTCTGTCTGGCTACTGGAGCTGATTTGGGATCAGTGGTAGGTAATTGTTTTGAGCTGCTAAACTGCACCAGGACGGATTGGATTACCTACCACCAGGGTAGTTTCCCCCCCGCCACTCCTGTTTCTCCTGGATTACATCAGAGCTTAGGCTCCTTCATCAGTGAGCAAGCACATAACTCCCAGTCACAGGGGCGGTCAGGATCATGTCTAATGTGTTAGAAGAGAAAGACGGATGGTGGGAGATATGGAGGAGGGCAGGAACCTTAAACTGGCGCCCCAAATATGGTTTCTGCCATGTGGAATTGAGGAGATAGGAGGGGTAGCGGATGATTGATCTGGTTTCAGTGCGTGCATGTGTGTGCATGTGTGTTTGGGGTGAGTGTTTGTGCTTGCCTGATGCTTACAACTGGCCTAAACCCAGCGTTTCCTGTATGCTGAACATAAATAATAAAGAAGCTACAAGGAGATGAATGATCACCCATATAAAACTTACCCAGTGTGTCTTATCATGTATGAGGATGATTCATTCTTTGAGTATCATGATCACACCGTAGGCCTGAGCCAAATTGTAATCATAAAGTAAAGATGGATGAACAACATTCTGGCCACAATCTGGTTGCTTCTCTGTTAAGCCATATACTAATTACCCTTCAAAGTCAAATGAATTCTTGCATGACAAAGCAAGTTCTTTGAGTCACTGCACTAGGTCAGAATAACATTGTGAAACTCAACGGAGATGCAATGTGTGCAAAACAAGCTGATGAGTGGCGGACACAAAGCTTTATTTGTACTTTATGCTGTGGTTTTACACAGAGAGTTTGGAGTAGAATCTGATGCAGTGAATGTGGACAGTTCTGTCTCTCTCTCCTCTACTTTTGGGTCAAAACCTCACATAATGACTTAGTGTGGTTCCCTGGCTTTTTGACCCATCCGAAACAGCTGACGCAAGGCAGATAGGTGGGTGTGTGAGTTTTCAGACTCTGAGTTGAGGCTGTATAAGGCACAGGGAGATAAGAAGGAGGTTACTCTGTTTTTTTTTTTTTTTTTTTTCTTTGCGAGTCCATTAAAAAGCACCCCTGGGAAGGTTGGAATACTGACATAGCTGAGGTGGAGCCCGGGGCAGCCAGGCGGGAGGGAGGGTGTTTTTGTGTGTTTATGTGTGTGTTTTCCTTCACTACTGGGCCTTTATATATGACCGCAGGGCTGTCTCTCAGGCCCTCAGCTGAGTTTGATGGTGCAGCTCAGTGTCAGGGGTGCAGGGACAGGCCCCGGGGACAACCTTCAGAACCCCCCTCTTACCCTCTGGGGAGAGATGCTATTGAGGTGCGGTCCCCCACCACCCTTCACCTCCACTGTGCCGAATCAGTGGAAGGCAGAAACCCAGAGAGTATCCCTGACACTAATATGGAAAAAAGCCTGTTTGGAGCGAATATAAGGGCAAATATTATTCTTCCTGAGCGTAACCACGGCGAGCACCTCTGACCTGGCAATGAAAGTGCTGAAACAAAAAGCCCAAAGACTTTTTCTGCTCCATCAAAGGAGAGCTACATAAAATAAACATGGCCATCAGATTACCGCGCTGAACACGGGGCCGCGTTAGCCCGCGCTGGCCGCCCTGCCGCCCAACCCCATAGCTCTATGGGAGTTAAGTGTGGGGTCCGCTCAGTCAACACCATGACGCAAAATGGAACAAGCCTCTGACAGAAGCCCCAGGCTGATGGAATAAGGCCCCTACCCACAGGCCCACAGGCCCCCCGGCCCGAGAGAAACACTCTGAGAGAACGACAGAGAGAGAGAGAGAGAGACAGGAAAACAGGAGGAAAGGAGAGGAAAGGAGGGAAAAGGTGGATGCCGACATTTTGAAAAAGAGGAAAAGACTGCTGGGCCAAAATTGGTGGCATTAGCCCCCTCCCATGTAGACACACATACAAACACACTGCTACTCCTGAGAGGCTACAGCAGGCCAGGACAGACAGCCGCCAGTGGAGGTAAGGCCAGAGCAGGGCAGGGCAGTGTAGGGCAGAGCAAGGCAGGGTGTAGTGGTTGGTGGTGGTGGTTGTAGCTGCCAGTGAGACTGTGAGGCTTAGCTGGCTAGCCCACTAACAGTGGACAGCCTCAGCCCAGTGGATCTGACCTCACAGGGCTTCTTTATATCCCTGCATGTGCCTGTGTGCATTTGTGTGTGGGGGCATGCATGTGTGCGCAAAAACAGAAAAAAAAAAGTTTGTGTTTTTATGTGTGCATTTCACGTTTGGGTGACGTAACCAGGAGAAAACAGATCTGTCCCTTGAGGGGCACCAAGGCTTTTCTCCTGGCCTTTTGGTCACCTCACTGAGACTCTGCTGTCCATTCCATCCACCAGTCTCCCCATTCCTCAGCCCATCTCCAACCTCACCCACAGTCCCTCGTCTGTCTGTGTTTGACCGATTTCCCCTTTGACTGATTTCCCGCCCAGCGCCCCTGACCCTCTCTCCGCCCGTCTCAAACCTCACACAGATTCCTACACCCCCAGTCTGTCTTTCTGTCTGCCTGTGAACTAATAGAGATTCCCCTTCTCCCTTGTTTCCTTCCTGGCCTTAAGTAAAGACTTAGCCTGGAGCTTTATGCACACTATTCCACCCTTTCACTTTGTTTCAGTCTGCCTCTCTGCCTCCCTGGTAACTTTGTCTCTGAAGCCACATTCTTAAATATTTCCAGTCTGGGACCCAAATGAGAAATTTTAGTCTTCCCCGGAGCCAAACTCATAAAAAGCATATTGCTACTCTTGTCATGTGGGGACCAGGAGAAAAATAAAACAATTTGGGTCTCGACCCTTATTATAAGAAACCATGCTCCACAATATTTGGTAATGATGACTACTTTGAACTTAAACCATCACCCATGTCCTGTGTGATTTCTTGATAGAACGCGTCTCAGAGCCTCCATCACTGGCTCTAGTCATCTTGTTCTGACCTTTCCCCTGACGCACCTCTTGAAAAACCTCCTTATACTGGAGCCTTCAGGATGACGCAGGGCTCAGGTAAAGTGTTACCAGATACCAGAAGCAGACACAGGGCCGGGCCAAACTGTAGCCATTAGTGTAAGTGTGAGAGCCATTGGTTCTTTCTGGTTCCTGAAAATGACTCCTGTGTGCGTAACAATGAATACAATCAGTGTGGTCCACTGGGCCTCACACCAACAGCATTGCATTACCGTGCCTGCCTCCCTACTGTTCACTCTTTTTTCTTTTTCTTTTCATCCCTCTTTCTTTTCTCCTCTGACTCAGCTGTTTTGTAGGAAACTCCGTTCCTTTGAAGAAGGGAAGAATCTTTCATTACTCGACAACAGGGAGAGCGAAGGAAGGAGGGAGATGATAGGGAGAGAATAACTGGCCCATTGTCTTCAGCCCCCATCCCGCCCCCTCCCTCCATCCACCAATGATAATTGTCTTGAGCTAATTACAGAGAGCCGCTCCAACAGGTGTGGGACTCTGCACCTGGGTAAAGGAGCCTCCCTACTGTGCGTGCGTCTGTGTGTGTGTGTGTACACATGAGAGGGAGGATTATGTGTGTTGTCGGTGTATGACTGAGCAATTCTGGGAGAAAGTGTGTATGACATTTTGTCTGTGTCACTGTTTGAGGTTACAGACAACTGTGTGTGTCACATGCTTACTAAACCTTACATGTCACTTAATCCTATTCAGACATGGGTCACTGTACTGTATCCTAAACTATGAGACACAATATCACACAATCAGCATGGGCCTGTACCAGTCTACAGCCCATCTGTGTTTAATTAAAGGCTACAGGCTACATCTGTATTGTATTACTGGAAAGTTGAAATTAGCACACAAGCACAGTCTCACTCTCACTCATACGCCGCATTGAATTTCAAATGAGAGTGATTACAGTAACTTAATTGATAAACTTAACCACAGGGGGCCCCTTCAGATGATTCATAATCTATAACCGGCCTTTGTCAATAGCATGTCTTTTCATGTGAGCCTAGTAAGAAAGTGGGGAGACAGAACCGGAGGCAGCGCTGATGATGTGCATAAGGGTCTCTCACGGGACTTATGCTTTTGTGCTTTTTACCGTAAAGGAATTCATCTGAGAGGCTGACCGGAAGAAAGGAAGAGATTTGGCAGGAAGCCAGAGCCTCAAAGGAGGAGTTTGATAACTTGGGACTCTGATGAAATTCTACGTCAGAGTGTTTCGCTCTCAAAACAATGTAGTTGTGAGAAAGTGGTTAACTGTTTTCTTAAGACATCTGGCTGGCTAGACAATGAACTTGACTGGATATTACCCAAGCAGTGACAGTAACATGTTCAAGGTCATGCACACAAACAGCTGTTACTCACTCCACTTGATGACATCAGCTGTCTGCTGCCTATCCACGAAAACCACTCACTAATTTATGTTTAATTACCTAGCCTACTGGGCAATCTTTATAGGGCCAGGGGATATGCCACATTAATGAAACAGGAAAACCTACTGATCAGGCCACTTGAGTGTGTCACATCAACCAAAGGGAAATGTAAATCTACCCTGCACTTAAGTCACCAGCCTTGACCTTTTAAACAGCTCACCTTGGTAAAGGTGGCCTTTACCAAGTGGTAGTGTGGTCGTCACAATCTCGTTTGCTTGCTTGAATCATTATTTGTTGTAAAATGCTACCATTATTACAGGAAATGAGAACGTGCCTTTGGATCAGATGATAATATAGTTGTATGATCTCCCCCTTAGTCAAACAAGCCTACCTGCACACTCATCATTTAACGTCAAAGGGGAATGAGTCCTGCGTCGCCACCTTGTGGAATGTTCCTTTGGTCTGGAGGCTGAGGCGGGTGCCAAGCCCTAGGGGCCCTACTGTGGGTAACAAGCTTGTCAAAGATCTTACGGAAACTTTAGGGCTTTTAGGCTAGAATTCAATGTTTTATTAAAATAACAAGTAATCTAAAAACATACACAGAAGCCAAGTAAAGCAGTCAAGTAAAGCCCACATGGCCCAACAGACATGAGCTTTTACTTCCTGCTTTAAAATACATTTTATGAAGACATATATATATATATATATATATATATATATATATATATATGTATGTATATGCCACATTAATATATATATATTTATATATATATATATATATCTCAATGGCGATACATTACAAACTTCATGTCACTTTCATGATTTTATTAACAAAGAAAAAAAAGGGGAGGGGGTATTTAGGAAATGGATGGCCTTTAAAACATGTAGCAAACATGTCCAGTCTGCGGTTTCATAGGTGTGGAGTTTGATGTATCAGAAATATCCTGTTAACTTCTACGTGACATCCATAATGAGACACATTTCTGGCTTTTTCAAAGCCTAGTCCTCTGATTGGCTGGGAGCTCATCCTGGTCGAGTCCCCACAAGAACGTGCGGAGGCGTGTCATTTCCTTCTGGAGGTCAGGGCTTGGGATTGGCTGGGAGAGGTCCAGCCGTGGAGTCTCATTAGGCAAGATAAGAGGAGGATGGTCCAGGAAGCTCTCAAAGATGTCTGCAAGATCAAGAAATTAAGAATAGAGGTTAATGGTTTGACAGATCATTTCATTACTACCACTATTATAATTATTATTATTATTATTCATGGTTTTATGGAGTGCTAAACCACTAGTATCCAGCTGTGTCTCAAAACTGAGACTGAGAGGGAGAAGGATCATAGTAATTTTTTTTCTCTTCAACCTCCATTCAGCTCTGTGCCTGGAGGAGGAGCCCAGGAGGCAGGTGGGGCCCTCGCTGGTCCCAGTTTATAGTGGGTGAGAAGGTGGTGCAACTGGGCCGGGCTTAACAAGGCATGTTCCTCCAGTAGACTGGACCAGGATGACTGGAAAATGAGAGGAAAAGAGTGAGATAAAAATGGCCGTTAATATTCTAGAAAAGGGCTGAATATGCACACAGCACACGTAACGATCTTACCTGGATTAGTCGGGTCTTGGGCACACACAGGAAGTTGACGGTGACTGACAGTTTCTTCAGGAACTCAGAGGCAATGTCTCCTAATCCTGCTCCCTGCAGCCAATCCAGAACCAGGTCCAGGTTTGTACGGATCTGGACTGCTCTGGACCACGAGAATAGCCCATCTTAAAAAGAGGAAAAAGATGGAGGTGTCAGTTTCTGGAAATTATGGTTTACATGGGAGTAAGAGCTAAGATCAGTCACCTTTGCCCTCTTATAACACCCAAAACATTGCCTCTAAGACATCATTCTGGGAAGGCTGCCCCCTCACCTCTCTCCAGCAGAGTATTGAGCAGGGAGGTGTTGGTGAAGAAGAAGAGGTAGCCAAAGGTTTGGGAGGTGAGGGGCGGGGACAGGCATGCCTCCCGTGACAGCATCAAGGAGCAGCGATACACATCTACCAGCCCTGCTACTGTGGGGGGCAAGGAGGACACATCATCCACTTCTCCTTCCTCTCCACCTCTTTCTTCTCCCTCTGCATCCCGTGATCCGTCTTTTTCCTTCTCTTTTTCCTCATTGGAGAATGGGTTGGTGTCCAGGAGGGCTGGCAGGAGCGAGTACAGGGTCTTTGTGGGCACATAGGAACACAAAAGCTCAAGTTAAGGCGTTTTTGCTGACCGTGCATTGCATGGACAGTAGATGAATGGATAGATTGAGATTTTTTGTTACCTTGGTGAGGTGATACACACACTGCTGGAAGGTGTGCATGATGACATCATCCAGCTGTGCCAGGGCCTCTGAGCAGGTGTCCATATCGGCTGTCAAAACTGGATCCCCAGGGGCTTCAAGAAACGATCATTAAGATAAATTAAAGAGCATGTGCCAAATTCAGTGTCCAGTGCCCTGTAATATTCCTGCATTTGGCATAGCCTTCAAAGGTTATTGTCCCCACACAGCCACAAGAAATGTCATGAAATGTCAAGAAATGTGTAAATGTCAAGCCGCAGTCCTTCTGGTTTAACTCAGCAGCTTTTTCTTTACTTGAATCAATGATTGGCATTGTTTTCAAATCACCCTCACCTTCAAACTCCCACTCCTTTTCCATGGCCTCAACTTTGACCTGAAAGAAGTTAAGGAGCTCCGTGGCATTTGACATCCAGAACATCAGGGGTCGGAGGTCAGATGAAAGCTTCTGGACATTGGGTGTGCTGATCTCACTGTCTTGCTCTGTGGAACTGGACGCGACATTTTATATACAACACCTGGGTCACTTTCACAGGGCGCTACACTGAGAATCTGTTACTCAACTTGCAATTTTTCAGCACCACAGTATTAGAATGTTTTCAGCATACCACAAAAATGTGCCTCAGACATAACAGCACCGGCACAAATAATGTAATATGAATCGCCCAGCAGTAGAGGAAGTGATCTCTAAACAGAGGAAACATGACATAGGACAAAAATGTTCTTACTTTTGCGTGGGATGCTTATCCCCAAATTCCTTAATGTTATCCTGTGAAGAGAATTGGAGACAGAAGAGAGGAGAAGCATCTCGGCTTAGTGTGGGGGTGGAGGAGGGGGAACGCAGTCTAGCCCTGGAGCCAGGACAATTACAGCACATTTTCCAGGAGCAGGGAAGTGACATCAGCTCATCCTCGTTCCTGTCTAAAACCTACCAGGCCACAATGAAGGGCATATGTCTGTCTGCCTGTTTTTCTGTGTGAGCGACTGTGCCGCTGTCTTCGTCTGTCTACCTGATGAATTCCTGCCAAGCTCGCCTGAATGCTGTCATCTCATTATCACCGAGTACACCAGGTGCTATTAATGGTGCCACTAATCTCTCATTTATTAACCTATGGGATGGGATCCAAAATTGTTGGTGCATCTGTTGATACGTCCTCCTATTAGTGTGGTTACCGCTAATGTGGATCTCATTTCAGGCTCAACACCAGACTATTTTATTACATGTTTGATTTGTTGCCATTATCACATACCCAGACGATTCCTTTGATTAGATTGGCTGCCTTGAGTAATATCTGCGGTGTGAGAGCAGGATCAAGGTGCTTGGAGGCATGATCGATCATGACTGACAGGAGGTAGGCAGGAGCTAAAGGTCCTCCTCCAGAGTCTGGTGATGAATTCTTGGAGATAACCTCCTGAAGAAAAAGTGAGGAACAAAGACAATATTGGTTTTCTGTGTCACACGTCTGTGATACTTGATAACTGGGCATTTATTACAAGGTAGAGTTTCTCTGCTGTCCTTTCTCACCTGTAACAGGGCATCCGCATGTCGGGGATGAAACTTCAGAAGTGCCTCGGTCGATCCCAGGTACTGTCTTAATGCTTCCTGTCTGTCCACCAGCCCCGACGGGCAGCAGGTGGAGGGGGCATCGGCCTGCCATGGCAGGGCCAGTGCCAGTGGCGGAGCTGGGGTCACACGGGGGTCACGGTACAGGAAGAGGAAGTGGCTCCCCAGTCCAATCACATCCCCAGGCTTCAGAACTGTCTCCCTGTAGACGGTCACCCCGTTGTGTGTGACTGCCCCTCCTCTGAAGGGTCGCATCAGAGCTGGGGACAGGAGCAGATAATTAATGATGAACTTAACAAATGGGATTAAGATAGATGGATAGATAGAAAGATAGATAATCCAATCTTAATAAGTCATTTAGTTATGTGTTCAGCGTTGAAATTTTGTTTTTCTTATAACAGTAGAAAGTGCCATGATGTGGCATGAGATAACCACACTTGTTTGCAAACAGTTTCACTTGTTTCATGTTTTTTTTTCTTGGAAAAGAGAAAAAATGCTGAGACCAGGCAGAACAGGGTAGATCAGCCCACGAGTATCAAGAAAGTTCAACTTGATTTAAAAAAATTCTGGAAACAGTTTGATAATCATTGGAAACAAGTGTGATTATCTTATCCTACTGGGAGTTTTTTTCACTTGCTTTAGGAAAACAAGGCTTTAATACTGAGATGACTTCTTATAGTGGATTTTCTCCGTGGGACATGAGTTGGAGTGGTGTGTACCTTGTCCAGACGGTGTCTCGGGAACAACCGAGTCTCTTCTGATCAACAGGTGTCTGGCCAAGAGATCAGGGGCAGAGAGGAACGTGTCCACCTTCAGCGGCCTCTTCCCCTTCCTTTCTCTTTCTCTGTCCTTCTCTCTCTCCCTCATTGTGGGCTTTCTCCCAAACACATGCGTATGCCCCGTCATAATGTACAAAACAAAATCCTAAACAAAACACACATAGTGAAGAATGAAGAGAGTGAGAGGCTGGGAGGTCTCTTATCTCCTAAGTGCTATGGTTATAATAATCTTCATCTTGGAGATGCTAAGTTGAGCTGCAATAGATAAGGTATGAAGTGTGTCACAGTTTGCTACAATGGGGACCTGTGTGAGGTCATTGTGTGGGATGGAGTGATGTACACAGAGGGGTTTTGTGCTGTCTCTGGATAAATTGTGGAGGTATTGTGCTGCTCTGAGGCTGTTTTGTACTGGATGTTGAATGGGAGAGGCTTGTAGAGGGATGGAAACACTGATGGTATGTGGCGATTAGAGACATGCAGGTATGATGTCATGTTCAGGGTGTGTACACGTGTGTGCCTCTGCACACATCTGCATGCCTTCATAAGAATGTTTGTTAGTTTGGAAATGTAGGTGCACATTTATGCGTACTCACTGTGCTACACAGTACACCGAGGTGCATATGTGTCAATGTCTATTCATGCGCGTCTGTGTTTATGTATGTATGTGTGTGTGTGTGTGTGTGTGTGTGTGTGTGTGTGTATGTGTGTGTGTGTGTGATATCATCTGTTGGTGCAAGCCTTGCCTTGCTCTGATCATAACCCTGCAGCAACAGGAAGTAGGGCCGGTCTGTGGGTGGAAGGATCAAGCTCTGTGACATCACTTCCAGGTCACAGCTGGAGTAGTCCTTCTCGTCTTCCTTTGGCTGGTTTGTCCATCCCACCTTACCTTCAGTCTTTGACGCTCTGATCTACAATAACGGGTTACGACATTATAGTTAGGACACCAGATGCATATTGATTTGTTTTTACTTGTCTCTTGCTCTAACATCGCTCTCTCCTCCTCACCTCTCCTGGCTGTGGCGTGATCATGCTCACAATGTTCTTCCGGTCCTGCAACCCTCCACTGTTGTTTGGGACTTTGCCAGAGCCACGAGGGTCATTAGTGACATGGTTGCCTTGGCGACGCCGCAGGCTGAGGTTCATGTCGCTGATGCTCCTCCTGAGCTCTGTGTTCCTCCCACGGTGACCTCGCTCGCCCTCCTCTGCTCCGCCCCCTGACGACATTCTGCTCCGCCTCCAGCGAACACCTGTTGCCCGGACAACCAGAGGACAAATCAGTCGGACCATCCATAAAGCCCTGTGTGAGGGGACAGATTTGGGTCTTATGTGTACCTTGATAGTGTTCTCCCTCCCTCTCTCGCTCCTTTTCTCGCTCCCGCTCCTCTCTCTCATAGTCTTCCTTTCTCTGGATTTCAAAGCGGCGCTCAAATCCCTCCTTAGGCCGCCACATGTCCACTAACAACAAGGGACATTCCCATGGGGCCACGCTTCTCCGACATTCCGTCTCCCATTGGATGGCTCCATCTGGCTGCTGGATGGGCTTTCCAATGACATCACACAACAGGAAGTCCTCAGGGCTGTGTTTCTGGAGAACTGGAAGGTAATGGAGGAAGGGAGGGGGATAATTATTTTTCCATAACACTACTGTTTTTGTTTATATTAAGTCATTCCCAATTGCTTACACTTTTTGAACAAACTATCCCCAGTGATGGATCACAGCAAGAGGTCCAAATGAGAGAAAGTTTCCTTCTCTCTTACCTGCGTCATCTGTCTCCTCCCTCTCTCTCTCAGTGTAGCGGGTGATGACCTGAGCGATGAGCTGTTTGGCTGTGGAGTGGACGCTGGCCAGGAGGGAGCGATAGTTGGCCCCACTGGAGAGAGCATCCCCGTAGATCTTGATCAATCCTGGGGCTGAGGAGGAGGCTGGAGGCAGGTAGTGGTGGGACGAAGGTGCAGCAGAATGAGCCCAAACCTCTCTCTCCTTCTCCCCCACCGCCCGGTCCCGGTCACTGTTAGAGCGCCCTCGCAGGAAGAGATGGGAAAGGCGCTTGGTGCGAGACTGGGGCCCTGCAGGCCGCGGCCTGAGGAAGGCTGGGGAAGGAGATGGGGATGGGGCAGGGGAAGCCAGGGAGGGGGTGGAGGCAGATAGGGAAGAGGAAGGGGCAGAGGGGGCCTCGTGGAGGGAGGCTGCGTCAGAGCTGGTGGTCGACCTGGGAACAACAGAGGAGGGGAAGACAGATGGAGGAGAGAGGAAGGAGAAAGGAAGGGACCAGTCAGCTGTGAATTATGACTGACTAAACACGGACAATCAACATGGACGAAAATAACACAGAGGAAGGTTGAAGGGTTCAAAGGATTGTAGAGAAGACTTAAGGAAGATGTCATCATGCTTATCTGACCGACAATTTTTATCAGGCACCGGATGAAATCTAACTGAGAGGCAGTTGGCATGAAAGTCCCATAACTTGATACAAAACCTGAAAAGAATATGACAAACAAAACAGAGGCAACATTGGGTATCAAAAAAATAAATTCAACAGTTTTTCAAACTGACTTGACAGAGGCGGCGCTGGGCCAGCGACCTCCTAGCTTGGCAAAGTGTTTCCTGGGGGAATTGATCCACAGACCCACAGGGAAATGGAGTTTTCTGAAGCGAGGACTGCCAGAACCCTCCATCTGGCAGAGAGATGGACAGAAAGATATAAAGGAAAAATATGATTTTTCAACTTCCTTATCCAAAGTATGTCAAGATAACTGCCAGATTTCCCATAATCCATCCCTACATTGTACTGAGGAATATGTGTCAGCAGTGTCAGGACAGAACAATGCAACAATAGGATGATCTCATTTTCAGAAAATACCAACAGGATACCTCCAGTAGGTTGTCAACATGGTGAATGCACACAGAGAAATCAACCCCGAATCTCAAGCAGTACATCTCCTGCAAACTATAGTGTGTGTTTCCCCTATTCTCAAACAGGAAGCATCTTTTGTGGGACTCAGGTCCAGCTGTCGTGGTGAAAGGGAAATACCCACTCTAAAGGTCACTGCCTGTCCGTGCCTCAGAGTGACTGCTACATAAATTACCATCAAAATTTAGGATTAAATAAAATACAACATGTTTGCAAATCAAATGTCAAACCCTGACATGTGTGTCCATAATTTAATCCTTTCTCTCTTTGTCATTATCCTACAGCTTACAAGAAAAACAGGCACATTTATTAATAGGTTTTCTGTCCCAGATTGTGCACGGTAACACTTTATATAAAATATCACAATCAAATCAAAAATCTAATCAAATAAAAAAATCAAAGTTCTCCAACAAAGACATGCAGATGGGTTTATGCATAGATTCTGAAAACTCTTACCCACAATCACCTCTGATCCCTCAATATGTTTGATGATTGTCCTTCGCCAGGGATGTTGTTCTCAACCTAAATGCAAATGCACAACTCAAAGCGACCTAAAAACCTCGTACGTCTCTTTCTCCGCGTGGCAAAAATCCCATTTTCCAAAGGGTCTCAGTCTGTCACATAGCTAGACGGCCATGCTATTTCTCGCCCTCCGTTAGTTCTCTCTTTTTCAGCTGGAATTCTCTTTTCCGTTCTTTTTCTCGCTCGGTGGACAAGAGCTGCTCCCTGTCGCTCTCTGGCTCTGGGTCTTTCTGGGTCTATAGATAGAGAAACAGGCCCATTGTTCTAAGTGACAGAATTTCCTTCCTTTGCAGTGGACAACACCTATATCCTGAGTGAGAGAGTGAGGGAGCAAGTGAGTGTGTGAGAGAGAGAGAGAGAGAGAGAGGGAGAGATTGGTAGAAAGCAGGAGAAAGGGTGAATTTGCACACACATGTGGGTCTTTGAGGCCTTGCTGGTATTCTGTATACGCTGTACATAAGTACTACGAAGAGATAAAGAATTGAAAAGGCAAGAAGGAGGGGTTACACCTACCTAAGCACACAGCCGATCCCCTTCTTACCAACTGAGCACGACCTCCACATAGACATACAGTAGATACAGGGCATTCTGGGATGGGGACGACCACTTTTTATAACTATGAGTAATTATCTATCTATCTATCTGTGTCTGTCTGTCTGTCTAAAATGGATGAATCAGAGGTGGAAGGCAATGAAACTTGTTTACGGAGGCAAAATACTTGGAAGATAACTATTCTTTGAGGAACAAGGCCATAGAAATGCAATACAGCAAGTTTTGCTGGAAAGAGGATGAAGGAAACAGACAGGAAGTTAGAAGGACAGAGAGAGAGAGGGAGAGAGAGAGACACCTGTGACTTTCGACCTTGTCCACAACAGGAAGACCGTGGTCGCAAAAGAAAAGGCTTTCCTTAAGAGGGAGAAAGGAGAGATGACACAAGAGGAGAAACCGTTTAAAATTAGCATCTCCATAACCGAGACACATAAGCCTCAGCATCGTCTGCATGCGTAAATTGGATTCATACTTTAGTCAGAGCATCCATTGTGCATGATTTATTACTGTGAACTGCAGTGTACGTGCACATAATGTAGTGAACAAGACACATACGTCTTCATGTCTCATTTCAGCAGGATAAACTGGTTGCCAAACATCTAATGCAGCTCCACGGAGAGAGGATTTTGCTTCTTGTTTGCTTTTGACAGGCGGATGAAAACCAAATCCATCTATTCCAGTCCATCTTGGCTATACGGGGAGATTTGGGTCAGTGGAGCAAAAGATGTAAACGTCTTCTACTGAAACTTTTCTGTTTTGCCTTTATTGCAATAGACCTGACATCACCCTCCGTTCAGTGTGGCCGACACTTCAGTTTAAATCACAACACAGAGGGTGTGTATCGCCTCCGAATCTCTTATGCTGAATAGGAAATGCACACGTGCACTTGGTGAGGTAATGGTCCATCCTGTTTTTTTAGGGTATGTGGTCGTATTGTGACGGCTTAGCTGCTGCAACAACAAAAACAAGCATGGAAATGACAACATGTACAGAAATAAAACAGCGGTCAGTGTTTAGTCACTATTGTTGTTTTCTTGATTAAACTCTAACCTCACCTGAGCTTTATGACTTTACCTAATTTATTTTGGGTGTGTGTACTTTTATATAAATATACTCAATTTACCCTACAGGTTTTTGTAATTCTGTTATTTAACTTCTTTCTCTTTCTTCACTGTACTTTTGTCTGATTCTAAGTTATTGACATCTACTTTATTTTTGTGTATGCTTGTATTTTCTGTATTCTGACTCTAATCAAGTGCTGTATAAATAAAAGTTTTTACCTCAGGGATTTTATGAGAACATATAAGATAAGAAAATAAATAGTGTGTAAAATGTGAGTGTGGGTCTGGATAATTTCAGTGCGATGGCATGCCCAGCTTCGCATCCCAGCATCCTGTGCGCGCAGACCAGGAAGGACATCATCCACGAAGAGGACACATCGAAACAACTCAAGGTTGGCCACTGTCGACTTAAAAACGGCTATAATTAAAAACACTTAGGCGGTGTGGTTTCTTAACGTGCTCTGGGTTTTTACTGGGACAATGCGGGTGGATTAAAAGACCATTCCTTACTGTTTTTTACGATCAAATCCCGCTAAAGTTAAATTAGCATGCTAACAGCTAATGTCATCGAGCGAGCAGCCTGCCAAGCTAAGCTATGCAAACTATGCTAGCTACTTGTGAAGCCACGTTAGCTCGTTACACTGGGATGTGGGTCAGTACATTTATTTCTATCAGATATGTGTTAGAGTTGAATAACAGGTTGAATAACCAACAGGCATGTGTAATAAGAGAGCCCATAAAACCATTTTGATATAGCATTAACGTTAAGCTCCATCTAACTTAACGTAAGCGAGTTATTGCTAGCAGGCTGACGCGAAGAGTTTGTGTTTTGTTCGTTTGATTTGTTATAAAATCCCGTTTCTTTCCGACAACAGTGGATTGATTTGGCTTTTCTCTGTGTGTCAGTGTTGGTCAGACTTGTGAAGATGGCTGAGGCTGTTGAGGAAAAGATCAAGAACTACAGGACTGCTCCGTTTGACGCCCGGTTCCCCAACACCAACCAGACCCGCAACTGTTTCCAGAACTACCTGGGTGAGCGCCTGCATGTGCTGTGGACACACTCTCATAATGCAGTATCCCCTCATTTCATCACATTACACTCACACTGATGCTGCAGTTGTAAATACATTGCACCAACTCTCCTGTTACCCACAAACTTACCTTTTTTTTTTTTTTTTATCACTTGGGGTCAGTTTAACCCAGTAATTAAAACCCCCACAACATTATTTTAATAAGAACTGTTACCCAAGTTTGTATCAGGCACTTACAATTTCTTGTTGACCCCCTAAATACCCTTTTAAATAAAACTTGGCTCCCCTGTACGTCACAGTTCTTGTGGGAATTATGTTCTTCTCTTCAAAATGTCACATTAAACATCCGTGGTTCTTGCACTGCGACAGGTGTGGTTATGTTTGGTGAGGGCCGTAAAACAGAGGGAACAAAAACAACTATGACAACACAGCTAGTGTAGCCTGGTGTCAAATAGACCCCAAAGAAACACCGATGCATACAAAATCTATATAGGACCCAGTTATCCCCGCTAAATTAAGTATTAAATATAAACATTAAATATTAACCATGCATGTACGGGATGTCAAACATTGAATGGCGTGAGCACGACCCCAAAGATAATATGAGTGATAGGTTTGTCGTGGGAGCGGTAAATAAAGACGTGCATAAAGTTCAAGTCAGGTGTTGGGCCAATGAGACACTGCAGTAGAGGTAACAGAGGTCTGCACACTGTAGCAGTTTATTCAGACATCCGCCAAGTGACGTTTCACGCCTCCTCTTACACGCCAGCCTTAGGAACAACTTCCGTACAGTGGTGTGGTACGTGGGTCGACTTTGAAACTTGACACTATGTTGGCCGGCCCATAGATATTCACTATGGACTTCATATCTATTTAGGGTGCAGGGTTGGCATCCAAGACTCAGTTTGTGTAGCATGCTGGCTCTGTCAGTGGTTGTCACTTTAATGCTTTGTACTGTTTGTTCTGAGACTTTACTGGCTTTTTCTCATGGCATTTTTATTTTCTGTGGCAGACTTCCACAGGTGCAACAAGGCCTTGTCAGATAAAGGCCAGGATGTGACTCCCTGTGGGTGGTACCAGAGGGTGTACAAGACCCTCTGCCCTATGAGCTGGGTACGTACTGCCTCAGAGCTCATCAGTCTGCTCCAAGCTTGATGCACTGATTTTTTTTTTTTTTTTTCTTTACTCCTGATCTCTTTCATTTCATATGGCAGTTATTTGTAGTCTGATGATGGACATGAAACAGATGTTGTGCTGTGTCAGGACGATTTGTCTCATGTCTCCTGCAGGTCTCCAAGTGGGACGATCAAATAGAGGCTGGCAGTTTCCCTGGGAAGATCTGAAAAGGCCAACTGGCTGACACTGTGGACCCAGACAGCCCTCTTCAGGATACTGTTACTTGCACATGTACCTCTGTAGTGTGCCTATAAGGACATTTTTACACCAGATAACCATGCCTACATTGATGTTTCTATGTGTTAACACTTAACTGTAAACACGCACAAGTTTTTACCAAGCATAACAGGTCTGAAGTTTGTATCCCGACTCCATTCTCAACTTCTGTTTGACAGTTTAATAACTTTGATAAAAGTTCAATAAAAGTTATGGCATCCATTTTTTTTTTTCAATGAATAAATTTAAATGAACAACTTTCATGTTTATTGTATTGAATTGACATAGGGGCTATTCACAAAGGCAGACTTAATGAAGTTAGATCTGAAATTCAGACAATTATGATGAAGCAACATACTGCATTAGTTCTGTTTTTATCCATGGCAGCATTAATATTGACTACAGTTTGTAGTTGTACAGTGTTGAGTGATTAGTGTTTGCTTTGTGGAGGAATTCTATCACACTTCACTTGATAGGCTTGATAAAACAACAGCCGTCCATTATCTTGGTTTTTGAAGCTGTGTGCTATAAATCAAAAACCGTTATCCCAGACCACAGTAAAGGTATTTTCAACAGTTTATACACAAAACCAAGTGAGGCTTTTTGAGAAGTACCCCTCAGATATATCATTGTTTTGTTGAGCCGCCAAGTTAAATGTGACAATAGGAAACGTTTCAGAGGAAGGCAGTGAAAAATCAACTGGTTGACAAGCATGCTGTAGTTCCACCTTTATGACACGAGCTGGCGCCATTGGACCAGGAACCGCACAAACACAACTAGCTGTTCTTATCCGATGTGCTTGGATGAAGATCAACTAAAGTGTCAGGACCAGGCTTTGTTGGAGACACATTTGGATTAATCCATGTATTTGTTTCAAATTAATTTAATAAACTTTGAGTTGATTCAAATATGAAAATGGGCGTGCAGAAGTTGTCCATTCCCACTTTTCTTTTTTCAAGGGCAAAGTGACAGAAAAGTCACATTTGACAGTGTAAAAGCTATTGTGGCCTTTACAAGTGGCTTGAAAATTTCAAAAACTTCCTGAATCAGGATCTAGTTGGGAACAATTTGGCATACCGTGCCTTTTTGCTTCCATAGCTATAATTAATAAAGTAGCCGATATTTCTCTCTTGCTTTCAACTACGGGTACTGTATTTGGATATATTCAGTTTGTGCAGGCCCTATCTTTTGCAAGACCTCATGCACATGTAATGCAATTGTGTACTTCTTCAGAATTTACCAGTAAGAGCAGTAAGCTATTTTTGTCCCTGAGGAAGTAAACGTTGTCTGCACTGCATGCAGCTGTCAAAAGTCAATGAGCTGCATTTGTTTATGCCTTGGTCTTGCATTGATAGTTTCACCAAAACAGGGTGATGACTGGTCTTCCATTGTGTCAGTCTGTCGTGTGGTGACAGGCCAGCGTGGGTGTGCCCCTGTTTCTCTATGTTTTCATAGACTAAATAAATTCCTCTGCACACTTTGCCAGTGAGTGAGCTTTATGTTTACTGTTAAACACGTCCTGCAATGCTCCTGGCCACACCGGTGAGCTTAACTTGCAGAAACATGAAGAACAATCTGCCCGAGGTGTAGCGCTTCCACTGTCGCCGATGACCACACGGTGGCGCTGTTGCATTTGTTTTAGCTCAACTGCCGCCACAGGCTTAACGGCGAAGTAAATTCACAGAATAAGCACCAGCGCGTCCAGTTTGAAAGTTTTGATGCAATGTGTGGAATTTAACTTTCACAAACTGATAGGGGGAAAAAGTATTAGATAGAGTAGAAGTAGGAATAGAGAATGAAAACAGTTTACAAGATGGAATTCAAGATAACTCCTGAAACTGACCACGCGTGTTTTTGTGTAGTGTTTTTATGAGGAACATAAATTATCTTACCGGACCACATAGAGGAATCACTACTGAAAAGCTGCAGGATGTGGTTCATTTACATCTCTCGCTCTCTCTCGGTGTGTGCGTGTGTGTGTGAGTGTCTAAATGTGTGCGTGCGTGTGTGAGCTCACGTAGCGCTCCTCACGCCCTTTCTAAGTTCAGCTTAAATGGGCTTTTTTTGGTGTAAAATACAAACGCACTTACCGATGCAACTTAATAGTCTCTCTCTCTCTCTCTCTCTCTCTCTCTCTCTCTCTCTCTCTCTCTCTCTCCATGTTTTGATTTTTGCAGATGGCTCGTAATTACATTTTCATTTACATTTTCCGTGGCGGAGGGGATGCTCTAAGACTGGTTTCCTTGGCAACTGCGTCAAGACACAAATGGGATGCTGTGAAATGAGGGTGTAGTTTGTATGAGAAAGTCTGAGGAGAGGAGCAGCTCACGTCTCTGATCAGTTACTTCCGTTTCCGACAGCCTCAAAATTTCATATTTATGTAATATTACGCACATTACGCAGAGAAGAAAAGTCCCTTGAAACCACCAGGGAGCTGACGTTTTCCATGAAATCAGTGGCTGCGAAAATATAGTCAGTATACTCTCATTTGATAATTAAATACTCAGTTACAGTTATAATGTATTATGTAAATTTAGTAAACACACACGCTACACACATCCACACATAAACAGGAACTCTAAGATGGTATTCATATTATCAATCATGTAGACTAGAATAGTTGCATCATGACTAATATTCCAAAGACTGGTAATAAATAAAATAAAATAAACAATTACAGGAAGCTGCCGAGTTTACTGTGTATTCAGTGAGTCAAGGTTTTGGGAGAGCTGATCTGTATTCTCAGAGCTCTGGGTATCTCCTATACACACTTGCTAATCCTTTCCTGTTCACATCATAGTGACTCTTTTCCTGTTACAGAATAGGATGTTGCCTAATTTGTGATACAGGGTGGTAGGATAGTTTTATGTCAGTGTGCCATGTAAGGAAAGTTCAAACTGAGGCCAATCCTTATACTTTCTCTGCCATTCAAGAGGTTTGCCACTTTGGTTTTTATGTTTTCACACTGGAATTTAAAGATGTTCCTTTCAGTGAAACTTGATTTATAAAAATACATACATGCTATCCATTTCTGATGTCATCATTACTTTGAGATGTGTCTGTGTGTGAATGTGCTCTAATGCTGCCTTGCCTTGCCCAGTCTCTGCTCTGTAAAGCACCTTGAGCTGCACATACTGTATAAAGATGCCTCATAAATAAAGTGTATTATCGTTGTTTTTGCTTAATGATTAAATGTTGAATTAATCTAGAGAGCAATTCCTTGTGTTTTGGGAGGAGCTTGGGGTCAAACTGTGTTCTAAGAAAAAAAGGAGAGCGAGAGAAAGAGAGAGAAAATAAACAAGATTACATCAATGAATACCAAGAAAGTTAATCATCAAGGCTGAGGTCAGGGTCAGATTTTTAACAAGACTGTTAAAATCAGCAGTGAGGTGATGCTATGCAACACAGACACAGACCATACATGCGGGAGTCAATTGTTATTTTTGCATAATACAATATAGTGCATTCTCCAGACGAATATGTAATTATGTCTAATTGCATCTAGAAACATTAATCCTTTTCGCAAGTCTTTAAATAGGGCTAACCTTAACAAAAGCATTAAGTCCTACAGAAACTTGCATCAGTGTTGGGATGGATTAGGTTGATTCAGGTCATCAAAAACAAGACAAATACCAGGACATGTTCGGTCAGAGTCCTTGACAAGAAGGCGGCAAACTCTTGACTTGACAATGAGTCTGAGGTGAAGTGCCCACAGCGCCAGTTGAGGCTGGCATGCGGACCAAACAGCGTGGAGGAAAAGTACAAACAAAAAGAAGCGCCCACTCCGCTCAACAGGTGGATTTAGAAATGGTCGGGGGCCTTGCATTTTTGTGGAAATTTTGCCAAATTCTAGACGGGGATTTAGGTGGGCTATGAAGATTAGACATAGCTGATGAAGAATTAAGAGGGCTCCCCCATTTGTTTGCCACCCACTGAGCCGGTCTCATGATTTCTGCATGACCAGGCTTTGCATCAGAGCTCCGTGCACATAGCCTTTTGTTCTCGTGCCCCCGGTGGGTAGCGCGGCGGGCCAGCAGCGCCGCACAGAGACTCCTTTCAGCGGGGCCGTTTGTTCTCCTGCCCCGCTCAGTACAGTACGCACCCGCGATCACGTCCCCCCTCTTCAGCTGAGCGGAAATAGCTCTGCGCTTCTGCCACAGACATTACGACTGGCACAATCTCATCCCCACTGACTCGCTTCAGTGGAAAACCTCGCATGCGCCTTCCCGCACAGCAGCGCATCCGTGCACACTATGAGTAAGAGGCGTGGGGTGTTGTCAAAGCAAGGCAACGTGCTGCCGGACTGGTACCGTAGTGTATATAAACCGGCAGAGAGAAGAGGCTGCTCAGCACTGGTCAAAGCAGAAAGACCCGAGCAAGATTGGTTAATTGAACACACAGAGTGGCACGACTGCACAAATCCTGAATAACGGTAAACAAACATTTATTGTATTTACAATACAGATGTAGGCTAATTCACTGTCAAAATTTTACTTGTAGATTTGAGCCGCAGAATTCCATTTTTTGTTACATATTCACGTATTAAAAATGTGTAATAAGTTATTTTAAGACAAAATACAGCCTTATCCTGTACTGCAGTGTCAGTGGGACACCATCACCTGTAGCGCACTGGCACCATGTCTGATCTCTCGGCCGTGGTGTCTGTAGACATTCCTATTCAGATATTAGTTTATACATTGATAACAAAAGGTGGAGTTACAGTAACAAAGTCTGTGGAGTTTTGAGGCATTTGATTTCTTCGCTTGATTTCCTGAGAACAGAAGAAGAGGGAGGAACAGGGAGGGGTTTACTATCGTTTTGAGCACTGCAAAACTCCTGTTAAATTCAGTCATGTGCAGAGCAGAGTGCTGTGCAGTATATTAGTCTATTGCATGTGTTCATAGGCCTTACTGGTAAAATACAGGTATTACCTTTAAACTTCATTATAATTGGTCCATCATTTTGATGTCCAAGATGTTCAGTTTCAACCAAAATGTTGGGATTTGCCAAATTATGTATAATGAATTATTGTCGTCTTATGTTTGTTCATTATCAGGTCTGTCTGCTGACTGTTTGCACAGAGTTTTGTGAACATTGTAAACAAGAGCTATCTTCTGTGCTCTGCGAGGTCGGTGAGGTACTCTAGTGAACATCATCTGCTAACACAGGAGCAAAGATGGAGAAGCTGGAGGATGGCAAGGTAATGATAAGCATTACTTTTACTTTATTACTTAAAATAATGCATGGGTGTTTGGATTTGTCATCATTCTAATAACGTACTGTCAGCTTTGAGTGCTGTGCATCTGAAGCAGCTGTACAGTACCTGCACATTATTGTATCAACCCTCTTCATATTATTGCATAGCTATTTGTCCCTAAGGTTGTCTCACTTAATTGCCACTGTTTCCTGAGGAAGAGTGGCAGCCTGTTTTTTTTTTTTTTTTTTTTTTTTTTCTGCCATTGTTTGTTTCTGCTGGGGCTGTTTTTTTGTCTCAGCAGCTCCTAATGAATAAGAGAGTTTTTTTACGAGTCACAGGCTGGCAATTCTGTACTTTTCCTCTCTGGCATGGAGAGGAGCTGTGGATGAGTGTAGAGCATATAAAGACATGAGTAAGAGAGGAAAAAAACACAGTGGGAGAAGGGACTTGTAGATGGCATGTTTGAACTTGTGTGTTTTATCTTCATAGTTTTATTTGCATGTTGGATAGCAAGCAAAAATGAGGGAGGACTGCTATGGAAGAAAAGAGAATCCAGAGTGGGATAAACCAGTTTTAACACCACTGATACCAAGAAGTGTAGGGTATGTTACATGGAATGTGCTGGACTTAGTTCTCAATATGTGTTTCATGCAATGTATTTTTTAAAAGTAACATGCAAAACCTCTGATCATTCCTCCACTATTCCTCTAAGCCGTTATATAGTTAAGCCGCAATAAGTCACTTTGTGGTTTATCTTTTGAAACCAGTTGCATGTTCTGTTAGTTACCACATTTTCATGGCTGTTAGGCAATTAGGCTTTCCTGGCAGCTGTTTTTGTAAAACCAGTGTTTGCCTATTAGCATACACCGGGAAAGGATCTCTGCACAAAATTAGCATTGTTGTGTAAGGAACTGTCCAAACAAATTCTTTCTGAGGAGGTATACATAATTTCAGAGGCTAATGCACGACTGCAGCTGAAGAGAAAACAGAGTGATCAGTGCAATGCAGAAGAAGTTGTAGAAGCAAAAAAAAAAAGAAAATGGTAACTATTAAACAGGAGGAAGAGGTAGAGATGCTGGATAATGGGGAAAAGAGAAAAGCCAGCGGATGCAAATGTCAGAGTGGGGTGTTGAAGAAAAGAGCAGGGTCAGTGTGGAGGGTACAGGCGCAGTATTGGGATGATATGTAACAGGGTTATATAATAGGAACTAATAATATCATTCCCATATTTTCCCATAAAACATGTCTGAAGTAAAGAAAGCCATTTAGATTGTGAGATGAGAGACATGAACATAATTTTACATCTACATAGAAAGATAAATAGACTGATGGATGGATGTAGTGTATTGATCTCAAACTGGGAAATTCTTGTGTCACAGCAGCAGATTATCCAGGCATCACACAGGGAAAGTAATATGCAAAATATGCCTATCAACACAAGTAGAGAGAAATATCTCTAGAAAAATAATCACAACAAATAAAATAGCTCAACACAATGAATATAAGGAGGGAAAAAAACTTATAAAACCTATAAACCTCTGCATACACTATAAGTAAAATGTAAATCTTGCCTAAATCTTGCTCAACATGAACATGTCTGTGCAGATCCTTCCGCATCAGATGGTCTTTATCTCTCTCTCTCTCTCTCTCTCTCTCTCTCTCTCTCTCTCTCTCTCTCTCTCTCTCTCTCACTCTCTCTCATGCTCACACATGCACGTATGTGCACAGACACAATTACACACCCACACACACAAATACAGTCTCTCTTGTTCAGTCCCCTCTAACAGCTGTCAGGACTTGTTGAATTATGCTATACCTCAGAGGAACTTGCAATCCTCTGTGTCCCATTGTTTTAGTCCTTACTGTGTTGCAAGGCCATGGTGTCCTTCTGAGTAACATACTGTGTGTCTGATTACAAGCACAGTTATCTGACAGCACTACAACATCCTCTGTTATCAGTGCAGCATCATTACTTACCCCATTTCAGTGCTTTCTCATGGGTGGTTCATTCAAACATAATGTGGACTGACTGTGACAGATGTGCCTGGTCTTTCTCTCAGGACCAAGACGGTTCAGGGTAATGAGGTCTGCACCTGATACGGGCAGCTCCCAGTATTCAGTTTTAATTGCACATTTTTGTGGTTTTTGTTGCCACTCCGGTACCTGGTGTACTGTACACTGAAAAAAGTCTGATTTGGCAGAGCATATGGGAACAAACAGAGTTCAGCTCAGGACAGGGAGACACGGATTGCCCTATCTTTTCAGAAACTAGTGTTCACACACAGAGGATATTTGTCTCTTTACATGCTGATCCTGGTGTTCTTAGCACAGTCGGTATAAGTTTTATGAATGACGATGTTCATGATGCTTGAAAAATTTGTTCTGTTATCTACGTAGATAGTGATATGACTGATGATTTAGGCAGAGTGTATTACATGGTGACGATACAGCTGGAAGAAGATCTTAGAGCTCATATCTGCAAGTGTTTGTTACTAGAAATGTTTGTAATCATTGAAAATGTGAAGTTTAACATGAGGAGAAGTGAGAATATTGGGAAATTCTTGTGTTACAGCAGCAGGTTATCCATGCATTACAAAGAGAAAGTAATACACATCACATACCCACTGGCACTAGAAGAGAGAGATATATCTCTATAAAAATAATAATAATAATAATAATAATAATAATAATAATAAACACAACAAACAAAATAGCTCAATGCAAAGAATGTAAGAAAAAACCTTTGCATAGCCTGTAAGTGTTATAAAATATAAAATATAAATATAGTAAAATATGCCCGTAGAATATCTATAACCTTATAAACCTCTGCAGACATTTTAAGTAGAATAAATATGTCTGAAGAATAGAATATTTAGAGAGAATATTTATGTATATAAAATCAAAAAAGTAAAAGTAGGAAAAAATAACAGCATATAAGTATAGTACATTTTGTTAGTGAGAAGTCAGCATTTGCTTTACTGGTTGCTGTTTTAAACAGGTAATCTGTAATCTGCAATGCTAACACCTTCAATGTTTATTCTGTGAAGGCTTTCTTTGACCAGAATGTTACTTCGGAGGTTTAGTTAGTTTAATCTGATGCAGATGGAGATATTAACAAAGCTACATAATGTGCTCATGTGATAGGTAATTTTTCTAACACAAAAATCTGAAGACATGCCCATAAGACCTCTGAGCAACCAGTGTCATAATCTCAACATGTAGTGATCCATTCTCACTTGGCACTCCCTAACTCAGAAATCTTATGACTTTTGGGGGCTGATTTAAGCCTGCATATCTATAAATCTGCTCTTAATCTTGCTCAGTATGAACATGTCTCTGCAGATCTAGTTGTTCCCTTTGCATTAAGTGCTCTCTCTCTCTCTCTCTCTCTCTCTCTCTCTCTCTCTCATGCATGCTCATACATGCACGTATGTGCACAGACACAATTACACCCACACACACAAATACAGTTTCTGTCGTTCAGTCCCCTCTAACAGCTGTCAGGACTTGCTGAATAATGCTATACCTCAGAGGAACCTGTGATCCTCTGCGTCCTGTTGTTTTCTTAGCTGATGGCCTGGCAGTGTGGTTAGCAAGGCCAATCCCTAAGAAGAACAAAATTTGTTTCAGTGTTACTTGAGGGTGATAAGAAAAACTAGCAACATTTCTGTGGTATTACTAGCCTGTTGTATTCCCAGTTGTCTTTGACTTTACATACATGCAGCATTTCCCAGAACAGACCAAAATGCTCTCAAAATTCTAGTTTTCATGATTGTAACACCAATACACTCATTTTGTTTTAGTCCTTACTGTGTTGCACGGCCATGGTGTCCTTCTGAGTAACATGCTGTGTGTCTGATTACAAGCACAGTTATAAGCTGTTATCTGTTATCAGTGCAGCATCATTACTTACCCCATTTCAGTGCTTTCTCATGTGTGGTTCAGTCAAACATAATGTGGACTGACTGTGACAGATGTGCCTGGTCTTTCTCTCAGGACCAAGATGGTTCAGGGTAATGAGGTTTGCACCTGATATGGGCAGCTCCAAATATTCAATTTTAATGCACATTTTTGTGGTTTTTGTTACCACTCCAGTACCTGGTGTACTGTACACTGAAAAAAGTCTGATTTGGCAGAGCATGGGAACGAACAGAGTTCAGCTCAGGACAGGGAGACACGGACTCAGAAACTAGTGTTCATACACAGAGGATATTTGTCTCTTTACATGCTGATCCTGGTGTTCTTAGCACAGTCAGTCTAAGTTTTATGAATGACGATGTTCATGATGCTTGAAAAATTTGTTCTGTTATCTATGTAGATAGTGATATGACTGATGATTTAGGCAGAGTGTATTACATGGTGACGATACAGCTGGAAGAAGATCTTAGAGCTCATATCTGCAAGTGTTTGTTACTAGAAATGTTTTGTTTTCGACTTCCCCTCATTTACCAGTTGTGCTATAGAATGTATTCATTTGTTGGAAGAGATTGTAAATGTGTAATTGGTGATGGGAAGATTGACTAAAATTAATAGTTAACACAGATTTCCTGTCATAAGTCTATTAGGGTATTACAACTTGATTATCAGACTCTAGATGCTTTGTTAAAACCTTCTGGGAAGGTGATGCAGAAGTGTGCAAAAGACATGTGGTTCTGAAGTCAAAGTGAAACTTTTGCAGGGGTTTTCCATTTTTGTCCTTGTGCCACCAATAAAGCCTTGTTCAATTTAAACGAGTTACTTTGTTCAGTCCTGCTTGGTTGGATACATTTTATCGTAAATGTCACTCCCCACAAATTCCTGCCGTGCAAGGAATTAATGTTAGGTGTATTAGCTAGTTATTAGGAGCTAAGTCTTCTGTAATTCCAAAACCTGCAAGAAGAAAACATTATAATAGGATATAGTCTTGATTCTCACAGTCTGTCTACTTAGCTACTTTGCTGAGAAAACTCAGAATTGCAAAACATTGTGCCTTTGCAGTGTCGTAACACTTTGCTGTGGCGGCAGTGCAGTGAGCCTGCATTGCTAACACAGTAAGCTGACAAAAGGGAGGGAGAGCAGATGTAGAAAGGCTTATTGTGTGTAATTAACAATGTCACTATAAACAACAAGATCTTTGTAGACTCAGGAACAGGCCATGTCAACTGTTCAGACTGAGGAAGTGATTGTATATGACAGCGGGTCTCAATCAGGGGCTCGGGGCCCCCTCAGGGGGTCACAAGATAATTTGGAGGGGGAGGTTGCAAATGATTAAGACTTAGGGGAAAGAAAAAAACATTTGTAATAACACAAAATTATCACAATTTGTTTTTCTGTTTTCTTGTGAAATACTGAGTAGTTTTAAAATGCAAGGCCTGCTCTGACAACTAAGGAAACGGAAGAGCCTGAGCAGGTGGTCGTCCTTCATGTGGACTGTTCCCCGCTCTGCATGTGCAGCCTGTGACCGGGGTCACGGGCAGGCACTGGCTCGTTTTAAAGGGTCACAAGCCAAAAGGATTGTGAGTCACTGCTATATGAGTTGTTGTTTGTTTTTTTTTTTTGTTTTTTTAACACTTTTTTTTTCAAACCGGCATCCCTCTCTCTCTTTCTCTCTCTCTCCCAACAGCCAAAGAAGAAGATAACCTGTTACCTCCTCTACTGTATTTCTACAGCCGTCATTGGTTCACTTCAGTTTGGCTACAACACCGGGGTCATCAATGCACCCGAGCAGGTTTGTGTGCTTTTTTTATGTATGTGCATGGAGGTGTGTGTGTATGTGTGTGTGTGTATGTGTGTGTGTGGACTTCTGGCACTATTACATGAAACAAGCTCAAAAACAGTTATGATCAATACCACACTGATCAATACACACGAATGGGTTATACAAACTATAGTTTTGCCATGTTTGCAAAGCACCAACCATACAGTTAAATTAATATCTGTAATGAATGATTGGTGGTCCATGTTTTATGACAGCAGAGACAGAATACAACCATTATTAATGGAAGCAATACCACATCATCCCTTATTTTCTGATGTTATGTTAATAAAAGTCAGAATTGATTCTCTTTAGTAGTACAGTTGGCACTTTTTGGGTGTTGATGTCTAGTGAGTGTAGCTGTGGTTTTGCATGTCTGTCTGTATTTTTGATCTAGGTTAGTGGTATTGAGCTAGACAAACGTTACCACGTAATGTGTCTGAGTCTCTCATTTGTGGGCACATGATGACATTCAGGCAATACAAGAAACTCTGCTGCCCCCATGTGGATGTGTCAAAAACTAAAATACAATCATGTGCTCCATGTCACATCTGGTTTTCTGAATAATTTTGCTGTGAAACCACATAAGACAAATGTCTCCTTAAAAGGCACCACTACTAATCCCACCGCTTCCTCTGTGGGTCACAGAAACTGCGTAGGTTCTTCCACAATGTGTCTTTGGACCGGTATGGAGAGCCTTTCAGCCCAGGAGCCAACACCATGGTGTGGAGTGTGGCTGTGGCCATCTTCAGCGTGGGAGGCATGATAGGATCCTTCTCTGTGGGAGCCTTGGTAAACAAATTTGGCAGGTGAGCCCATTAGAAGACCATAATGTGCTGTAGTAAATTATGATAACGGCAGAAAGCTGACAAAAGCTGACAGCTTCATTGTTCTTTGCTTTTATTAAACCTGACTAACTGCTTTTTTTTGGCACTCCTTCTCCATTTACCCATTTCTTCCCTTCCTCCTTGTCTCTGTGTGTCTCACCAGACGTAAGTCCATGCTGTTGTCTAATGTCCTGGCCCTGCTGGGTGCTGGTCTGATGGGACTGTCCACCGTGAGTCGTTCTTTTGAGATGGTCATCATTGGCCGGTTGATTATCGGCTGTTTCTGTGGTCTGTGCACGGGTCTGACACCCATGTACGTAGGAGAGATCTCTCCCACTGCTCTCCGAGGCGCCTTTGGCACCCTGCACCAGCTGGGCGTAGTTATTGGCATCCTGGTGGCACAGGTATATTGGATTTGACAAAGTCATGATCTTTTTTTTTGCTTGATTCAAAACATCCGATTAAATTTAATACTGCTTATATTAACAGTATTCTCAACAACATAATTGGGCCTTTGCTCAAAGACAACGGAAATAAATTTGTTCATTCGGCTAGAAGTTTGTGCACATCTAAGTCTATTGCTGATCACTTATTCCTTGCTGTCTGCATGTTTTAGATCTTTGGTCTCGAGTTTCTTCTGGGCTCAGATACCTTGTGGCCTCTGCTGCTGGCTTTGACTGCCTTCCCTGCCATAGTGCAGAGCATCATGCTGCCCTTCTGTCCCGAGAGCCCTCGTTACCTCCTCATCGTCCTCAATCAGGAGGAAGAGGCGCAAAAAGGTCCGACCCCTGTCTACTTGCTGTGCTGCTGCCAGATGGCAACATCGGGTTTTAATGTTGCATGAGTGATGCATACTTAATGATCTCTAGATTAAAACATGTACTGTAGATGAGGTTTGATTGTAATTTATTGATATTTTACCATGTAACCTGATGTTTCAAGCCCCTTTTAGTTCTTCAAATTTACATTAACAGTGCAACGGAAAATATTCACTTCCTCTCCTTCTCCCTCTAGCTCTGGTGCGTCTACGTGGCTGTGAAGATGTGAGCGATGACATCCAAGAGATGAAGGAGGAAGGGATGAGGATGGCCATGGAAAAGAAAGTGACCATCCCTGAACTCTTCCGCTACCCAGCGTACCGTCAGCCCATCATCATCGCCATCGTCCTTCAGCTCTCCCAGCAGCTGTCTGGCATCAACGCCGTGAGTAGACATCATATCCCATGAGAGGACAATTTCAAACTGACCTCAAATATAATCCCAGGTGGAATATTCACAAGAGACACAGAAATTAAATATAGGTTACCTTTTTCTCACAGGCACATGACAGAAGATGCTGTAAGGGTGGTGTTAGAGCCCAGTTAGTGGTGCTTTGCTATTCAGAGCCTGAAAAACAAATGTTAGATTGACTGGAATGAATTGAATCTACTAAGGTCAATAGAACAAGATAAGCCACAGTGGTATTTACTGTCTATTGTGTTAATAAGGTCACTTCACCAGACTGACTAACCGTGTTAGTGGAAGCTGTGTCTGGTCTGGCAATCACTGTAAATCTAGCGTGGCCCCGGGGCTACAGGCTGGGAATGAAGCATCGATTGAACTCTGACAGACACATTCACACTCTTCATCCCTATCACTTGCTAATGGAACAACACCAGCATAAGATTTGTGCATGATATAACCCATATGTCTCTTGAAAATATACAGTGTGTGCCAAATTATTTCTAAAGCTGGAATGCAGTGCCTACTCATAGTGTGAAGAATCGTGTTATTTTGAGACCCTGTTGATTTTATTCAGTTAATAGTAGTGAAAATGCTACATTAGTAACCAACTCATTTTCTTCTTCCTTTCGCAGGTCTTTTACTACTCCACAGGCATATTTGCCACTGCTGGTGTAACCCAGCCGATCTATGCTACCATCGGAGCTGGAGTGGTCAACACCGTTTTCACTGTGGTCTCTGTAAGTGTCTCAACATGATTTTTGTTTTCAGTACATCAAATTACAATGCACATTTCATGTTTCTTGAATATTTCATTAACTACATCCTTGTTTGGACACCAGCTCTTCCTAGTTGAACGGGCGGGACGAAGGACCTTGCATCTGATTGGATTGGCTGGAATGGCTGTCTGCGCCCTGCTCATGACGATCTCCCTCTCGTTGGTGGTGAGTTGACGTTGCTGTCTTCATATCCTGTGGCTCATTTCTTGCTAAATTAAAATACCTGTTTTGGGCGCCCCCAATAGCTCACCTGATTGAGTCCTTACCAGCCCTTACCTGGGCTCAGATTCGACCCCAGGCCATTTGCTGCATATCATCCCCCCTCTCTCCTCTGCCTTTCCTGTTTTTCTCGACTGTGACTATCAAATAAAGTATAAGTGCCCCCCAAAAAATCCTAAAAAATGTCTTTTTCTCTGTCTGTTTAATTTTTCTTGGTTCGAGCAGAAGGTCAACAAGTCCTTGAGCTACATGGCCATAGTGGCAGTATTTGGCTTTGTTGCGAGTTTCGAGATGGGTCCAGGTCCCATCCCCTGGTTCATCGTGGCTGAGCTCTTCTCTCAGGGCCCCCGGCCTGCTGCCATTGCTGTCTCTGGTTTCAGCAACTGGACCGCCAACTTCCTGGTTGGCCTAGGTTTCCCTAAACTGGAGGTATGGATTAATTTATGGCACATAAAGTTTTAAATGTACAGGTACAGGTTAAGAGTTTAACTTAATGTGTGTTTGAAAATGTTGACTACCAAGAGCACAGATAAAGTACTTGAATTTTTAAAATTACTTTTAACTTTGTAGCATTGATTACCCAAAGTACAAAAAAGGAGATATTTTTGCACTTAGGCTTTGTGCAGTCTATCATCCAGGTAGATCTGGCAAGGTTTCCAGTCTTCCTTGTCTCCCAGCAACTGAATACAGTGGGTCTGGATTTGTCTCATGGAGCTCAAGCACAGATAGGGGACAGATGGCACAGTTTACAATGTTCTTCAGCAAATAGTCCCTAATGAAACTCTTAAAGCTCTGGTTTGAGCTCCACAGATGAACAGCCGTCCAACCTCATTGCGTTGTGGTGTCAGGAGACAGGGAAGATCCCAGCAAACTGTAGACATCACATCTCTTTGTATTTACATTGAACTGTCTGTTTAAGGACAAGTATCTGACTTTCCTGCCTGTTCCAGCACTAAAATCTGTTCTACATCCTGATATCTCTCTCAACACCTCTCAGGAACTGTGTGGTCCTTACGTGTTCATCATCTTCATGATTCTCCTCATCATCTTCTTCATCTTCACCTTCCTGCGTGTGCCTGAGACCAAAGGAAGGACCTTCGATGACATCGCCCAGGCATTTGCTGCCAGCGCGAGCAGCCCGTCCCACTCCTCGGTTCCTGAGGGGGTGCCAGTGCCAGAGAGCAAAGGAGCCCCGCCCACCTCCCCCACAGAAAAGGTCCCTATGGTGGATCTTCCCCCAGAGAAGTCAGGACCACTAAGTCCTTAGAGACGGGAGGGAAAACTTAGGACACCAGACAGAAAACAGGGTTCAAGCACATAAATACTGCAAGTTAAATATTCATCAGTTAACTGTTCGTTTACAGACGATACTTCAACAACAGGGTTTGTATTAGACAGTGTTGCAGGCAGAGACAATGAAAGAGTATATGCTAGACAAAGTCCGCCCATATGAGGATTGAAGTGTTAATACAGAAACTTTTTTTTTTTTTTTTTTTTTTTTTAGATTTTTTTAATCTCCTCTTGTTTATTGTTAATACTCCTTATAATGTTTAACGACTGTTTTTAGCCATTATAGATGCCAAAATGATTTATATAATTCAGTGTAAGGCTGCTTTAAACATGAGCTTAAATGAGTGACTACTACTTAATCTTTGTGGACATTCCAAGTGCCAGCCCCCAGCGTATTGCCATATAAGAGGATCATTATCTGTTCAGTGTTAAGCCCCAGGTCCTGATGTGCCCCTGGTGATAAAGAGTGTAGGATTTAGGGGTCGTATGTATTGAGGTCAAGCTAATATAGCCGGTTTTGGAGCCCACTAGTTTGACCCAAAAAGGTTTTCGCTTGCGATTCTGTCTTTGTGCATGGTTCGTCTTTGTCCAAGGCGTGGGGAACCTAGACAGACTAAACGTGGAGGACATAGCAGGCCTTTTCCTCTTCAGGCATGCCAAAACGTTGCACTGACTACAGACTTTAACTAAATACATCAAGGCATGTACACTCAGTGGCCACTTTATTAGCTCCACCTGTACAATCTAATGCCGTTCACTGCAACAGCTCTGCCATAAATTTTACCTTTTAAGAAAGTTTATAATGTTCAGTTTTTGCTGACATTGTCAAGAATGAGTAAATTTAATTATAGGTTTATTATCGAGCTTGTAGCTTGCAGAGGTGTTTGAGAGGTGTTTCTAACTTTCTTGTCCACTTTATTTCTATACATGAGTGGGACAGAATATTAGAAACACCTCTCAGTAAAATGCAGTCCAGTATAACAGCACCACTAACTATGAGCTCAATTGCGCACATAGAATTGAATGAACACCTCTATTATTGTGACAAAAAGAAAACCGGAGCATTATAGGCATCATAAATGTAAATTTATGGCACAACAGTTGGATTGGTTTGGATTAGATTGTACAGGTGGACCTAATAAAGTGGCCAATGAGAGTAGAGGATACTGGGTTAAAGAATGAAGGTTAATGTCGATTCTGCCTGCCCTCTCTGCCGTCCTGAGAGTAGGTGTGTGTCCTTGTGTGTTTTTAGTGTTACGTTTAATTAATGTAAAGAAGACATAACATGGGGACAGTTCTGTATATTTGTATAGTGTGGATCAAATTACTTATTTGTCTGGGAACGGATTGTAGACTAGCACTGCCAAGCCTTAACAAGGTTTCCCTTCAGGCTCACTTCTCTTTAAACCAAAACCTAACCTCTTGTGTCTTATTGCTGTCAAATCAATGCCAGGCCAGTATAAGAGAAGACTTTCTATTGTTGTAGTGCAGTGCTTTTACCATGTTGGACATGAAAGAGTGTGAACTCAGGTGGCATTGTGTTATGTACTCTAGGGCTCAGGATTTGAGCTGTTGTGGCATAGAAGATGCATTTATCCATCACTGTACTTGAAACTCCTTTGACATCATCAACTGCTTCACTACTGTATCACAGGTCATAAAATTAAATACCTTACAATCTTAAAGAGAAAAAAGTCAAATCTTAAGTCAGTCTGTCATGGTGTCAGTTAATCAGTATTTGATCATTTAAGGATGAGTAGAAATACATGGATTCAAAGTTATTTTTTCTGCTAAAATTTTTTAGGTAATTCAGTAACATATTTTGGTTTAAATGGGATGTTTCACCATTAACATTAGGGGGAGGTTGTGTATAATAGAAACACTAAATGAACTGTATTTATTGCATGGTTGATACAACTGTCTTATCATGTGTCATTTCATGAAATCAAATGTGTTTACTGTGGAATCTAGTAATCGTCATGATTGTTTACTCTAACATGGCATACATGGTGGCTAAAGATGTCTTGTCTATGTTTGCACAGTGTGTGCAGTTAATATTCAGCCGGTATCTGTTTGCATCTTTATCTGGACGTACACACACTGATAGCTGAGCACTTTTCAACATTTGCGCTTCATCTAGCATTTGCACTTTCGCAGTCGGATTACTTTTTAACGATTTTTAATACTGTGTGTGGCTCTCTGGTGTAAATATACTGCATCTCTGACGATGTGTAGGGTTCTGATGGTGTTATTTGTTATGCATAATTTGTGTTACATTCAGAAATTCCTTTCACTTCCTGGAAATACTGTTACTATGAATGTTACTGTGTTGCTTTGCCATTCTTCACCATAGATCTTTTTCACAGCAGCCGTTTAGACATGAAATAGCAGGTAAACACAGGTTTTACTAATGACATTAATGAAGTTTCTGTTCCCTTTAGGTGAACCAGAGCCATTCCAGTGAGCCAGCATGAACAACCCCAGGGCTCCAGCTCGGTTACACCTAAATGGAACTGAACCTAAATCAATGTTATCACTACTGAGTTTATCCTACTAGTTCATATCAAAATGGCTGCTGTGAAAAAACGTCTATGTTGTCTATGTATAAATGTTTCACAGCATTTTTTTAATGTGTATATTTTGCAGTTTTGTTGACTTTTTCTTTTTTCTTTTTTTTTTTTGGAGAAAAATGAATTTAGAAATGGAGAGGGAGCACTGTGTATGAGAGTTGACTTATAATGTATTGCTATTATCGTAGCCTCTTTCTCTCCTGTTGTAATAATATGAGTCACACTTGCTTTGAGTAACTAAAATGAAATAAAATTGTCCATATTTTAAGGGAATGTGTGACTTGAATTCTGAACATAAGCACAACATTATTATTATTTTTAATTAATAATGTGATTAGTAAAGGCAAGTTTGTTGTTATGAATGTTTTATGTAACTGCGGTTGGTGTTCTCTTCCTGCTGTGTGTAAGCATGAGAGGTGTGTCTGGTATTTTGTTTGGTACCCACTTCTGCACTGTGGCAACTACATTTCCTTTTCTGCATTACAGCAAAACCTCAAAAACTCTGAGCAGTTACTTTATGCTGTGCAGCTAACCAACACTCTGAAACACTGAAATAAAGCCATGAGTTACCACACTGAAAACCAGAGAGTTCAGTTTTTCTGTGGCTGTGGTTTACGTTTCAGTTATAATCTCAGTTGTGTCGACATTCTCAGGGTTGTGCACAAGAAGAGGAGTGCGATGTTATTTTAAGACTCCGTTGATTTTTTTTTTTTCCTTAGATCAAATATCCTCAAAAACCAGTCCAGAGCACATGTCAAGATATAAGAGCGTGGCCTATTTACTGTAAAGAGAAATTCCTCCAAAATGGACTTTAATTTTACTCTGCAAAGCAGGCATTACCCTAAAAATTGCATTTGCATTGCATTTTTGATTCTGTTCTATGAGTTTTTCATGATGGGTTCTCTCAAAAAAAAAACCCAAAGCCTACAATGTCAGTGAATTGCATTGCCTTAGGTAGTGGAAAGATTTTTTTTTTTTAAGTAGGAGCCTGTGCAATGCAGTTGCCTTAAGTATTTTTATCTATTTAGACAGTTGGGAAGTAGAGTGGCAGACATTAGAGAAATGGGATTCAGTTCTGGGCAAGCAGGAGTGCACACGTAGCTCCAGAGGAAGGACACTTAACCATTTGACATTTTTAAGTAATTCCTTCATATCTTAAAAAATATGCCTTTTTTAAAATGTAGTCGGCTTTCTTTTATGAGTGGGTCAGGGTTCTGAAGAAAAATCTTGAACAAAATGTATCAAAATGTATCAACTATGTAATGTATAAAAATGTGAGAATGAACCTAAATATGGATTTATATGGAATTCCTTTACCTTCTGTAATTCACCCCCTCAGAGTTGCAGTGCCCAGGGAAAAGGGTCCCCGGCTGGCTGGGAATGGGGGCATCTAACTGTGTCAAGCCAGTGGGCAGCATCTCCCTGGAAGAGTCGACCGAACTCTTATTCATTGCAGTGAACTGGGGCATGAAAGCCAATCAACAAGCTGTAGTACAGTGGTCTGACCAGCGAGAGGCATACATGGACTAGGGCGATGAGGCGATGGCCAGAGTTGCGTGTGTGTCTGTGTGTATAAGTATGTGTGTGTGCGTGTCAAGATACTGTCTGGATGAGCAATCC
Source organism: Myripristis murdjan (assembly GCF_902150065.1). Lineage (NCBI taxonomy): Eukaryota > Metazoa > Chordata > Actinopteri > Holocentriformes > Holocentridae > Myripristis > Myripristis murdjan. Next base: position 20,894,847 of record NC_043995.1, read on the forward strand.
TGTGAGTGTGTCTGGGAGACAGAGTGTGTGTGGAGGGATGTGGGGTGTGGGGGGTGTGTGTGTGTGTGTGTGTGTGTGTGTGTGTGTATGTGGGAAGGAGGGGGGGTGTTATGGAAAGGCGCAGAAAGCTACATTGAGGATGGAGAGCATCCAAAAATGTGTCCAAATTATGTTTATCTTCCAAAAAAAGGTATAACTGAGAGACCAAGAGAGAGAGAAAAAAAGGAAAACAACTTGGGCGCTCTCACATGCCACAGCTTGAAAAAATGCAAGTTTGTTCAAAATTCGGATATGTGAGGGATGCCACAACTCAATACTCGCACAGCGCCGAGCTGAGACTGTCAGTCTGCCAGGCAGCCTTGCAATAACTTGTGGGTGAGGTATTGAAGGAGAGCTGGAAAGGACATTGTCTGGCATGTCTAGACAGTTGTTGTAGAGACTAGCCAAACTCGTTTATTAATTTTTCCAGCTTTTTCTCTTTCTCTCTCTCTCTTTCTCTCTCTCCTCTCTCTCAGTGTCTCTGTGACAACAAGGGGCTGTTTACTTGCTCACTTGGCATAGTACTTATTGTATGTGCTGCTGTCTGGGTTTTGCTCTGTAAATATTTTTTCTCCTTCCCTCATCCATCCATCTCTCTCTCCCAGATAAAGAGAGCAAACAGACTCCGCCTCCTACCCCCCCCCCCCCCTTGCTCTATCACACACACTCATTCCATCTCCCTCTCTTTCCCTCTCTCTTTCATGCTCTCTCCCTCCCTCTCTCTCTGTTAGTGTCATTCTGTAGTGGAGATGTGGAGTGTGTTTCTGTCTCTCTGTCTGTTTCTCCAGCCTAATTCAGCTGAGGAAGGTAAGAACTAACTCATACTAACTATGTTAAATTGTGTGTGTGTGTGTGTGTGTGTGTGTGTGTGTGTGTGGTTTGTTTGTTGGTAATGGAGAGTTTACCCACCACACATCCTGTGTGCTTTGTGTTCCCAACTGAAGGATGGATACCTACATTGCGTGCCTCTGTGATTTGTCTCTAAGTGCGTGCAGCGGCTGTGCTGGGAATTCCTGGCATCTTGACAAGGTGTGAAACTCAGACGTGAAAAGGCCAAAGGTCCCCGCTAAAGTTGGATGCATCCAGACTTTTGGGGCTCCTCCTCCAGCTCGGGACCCCCTGAATAATTACCACCTTTTCCGTTTATCACACAGCCCTTTGAGAGTGTTATTTCTGCATGTATTTGAGTGGCACTGTGCAGTATGTGAGTATGTCTGTTTGTTTGTGTGTGTGTGTGTGTGTGTGTGTGTGTGTGTGTGTGTGCGTGCGTGCATGTGTGTGTGTGTGTGTGTGTGTGTGTGTGTGTGTATGCTCACATCTGTGTGTCACTGTGGCAGCACATCAGATAGGACTTTGTTGGCATGGAAGCGCCAGGTGCACCACGGGGCCTGTCAAGCTCTCACAACAAAGAATATGAAAATAGGGCAGGGGCCAAATGAATAATAAGTTGCATAACCTCTTTCTCTTTGCCCATGTACCCAGTGACCCCCCTCCCCCCCCCCCCCCCCCCCCCCCCCCCCCCCCCCCCCCACGCGCCACTCATGATCTCATGGATGTGACAGCCACAGACCCCCCCCACCCTGTACTGTTATCAGTCCCCTTTCTCAGTCTCCTCACTAGATGTGCCTCCTCGTCTCTCGCCCTCTTGACTCTCCAAGTTTTATCTATATAAATGGAAATACTATATGTCTTAAAAAGAGTGAGAGTGAGAGAGACATAGAAAGAGCGTGTGAGAGAGACGGAATGAGAGAGAGAGAGAGAGAGAGAGAGAGAGAGAGAATGACAGACTGTGACTGGAGGATAGGTAGTTAAACGAAACTACATGCATGAAGTGATCTGTCAGATTGGAGTGGGTTGATTTGAGAAACCTGAGTAATCATTTGATGACTCAAGCTGTCATTATGTGCTTGTGTGTGTGTGTGTGTGTGTGCATGCATGAACGCACATCTGTGTATGAGCACGCGTGCATGTGTGTGCATCCTTGTACATGCATGAATACTGTTTTTGTGTGCGTGTGTGTCTGCCTATACATGGATCCTGCGCTCCTACATCCTCTTCCCATCACTTGAGAGGGCCTTAGCCATCAATTACTTTCAAAAGGGACATGGCTGCACGGCTGCACTGGAAAGTGCTGTAAATGTGCAAGCGTTCACTCCTTGTGGCTTCATAAATGTTCACTGGTTTGCTGTTAGCTGGGTTTGTGTGTCAGTAATAGTCCGTAACAGAGGGAACTTATATGCTGGCTTGATGCCACAGATTTGAGCTGCGTCCGTAACAGATGGCCTGAACTAAGATGAGAGACACAGAGAGAGCGAGAGAGAGAGACAGACAGACAGTCAGCAAGAGAGTTAGAGCGAGACAAGAGGAAGCACGGCGTTACTGGCCTACTGACTCTGTGTGATTGAAAGAGAGCTGTCCGTAATACAGTATTAACCTAATAGCATGGAGGTAGATGTAAAAACCACATGCAGTGAGGCATATAGTTGGGACTTGGATGCAGGATTTGGCGGCTGCTGTGGCTTTGATCTTAGAGAATGACACGTCTGTCTGGACTGACTGTCTGTGTGTGTCTGTGAACTGACAGATCTACTGTTTACTGTCTACTCCTTTGTGAACCTAATTCGTTTGTGTTATTATTATCAACTCCCATAATATCCTTGGAGTAGGTGTGTGTATTCATATAGACTAAGTATGTTTATCCTTCATGTTTGGAGAACTGCAACTATGAGAGTGACAGCTGGCCATGTCTACACACACAGAGAGAAAAGCTAGAGAGCATGTGAGTGACAGAGCTTTTGATTTAACACTTTCACATGCTGCCTGTGTAAGTGTTGATGTGCACGCCCACATGCATTGTAGATGTGAGGTGTTGGTGTGAGTGAAGCTACATGGCTGGCCTCTGATTCATTAGATCTGTATTGGGGATTGCATATTCCTGTTGGATTAGCACAGCAGACTGCTGTGAATGCCTGCACAGGAGGCACACCTGATGCCCCCTCCAGCGCTTTCTGTGATGGCTGCGTGGAGCTGCAGTGATGCTCAGTGAGACATGTAAATGTGCTGTATATCCTTAAGTTAACCCAGTATCATGTATGAAACCTATGTCATAACCCACAAGGTCATCTCCTGTAAGATTTTTGGTGATCTTTTCGCATATGGTGGAAAGAAAATAGTCTTTCGTTGGCATTTCAAGTAGAGCAGAAAATGCTAATTTGACTCTTTTAACAATATTAATTACAATATCAATACCTTCTTTCTGTATAAAAATTCAAACAATTCATGAAGTTACATTTGTGTTTCTATGACTAAGCCAACATTGGCTGCCACCCTCTGGAAAGGCGGTATAGACTTTCAGCCATGTTGATGCTCTCACTCTAAAGTCATGTTCACCATCTTTCCTGCTTTCAGTGGTTCTGGCATTAATTGGCTATTAATAAGGCAGATTACCAGCTTTATCCTGGGTGTGATAAGCCGTCTTTTCAGGACCTGATAAACTGGAGAAAGTGTGATAAAAGATATGACACGCTTCAGCAATTAAAAGGCGCCTGTCTCTTTCACTCTGGCATCTCCACCTCGACCGCTGACACTGGGACCCCTAGGTGTGGCCAGGCTTCGATTCCAGCAGCTCAGCCACGTTTTTGCATCTCATTATTACAAGCAAAAGGACTTTCTGTGGTCGCGTGCTTGAGCTGGGAATGTGGTGGTGGCAGGAGGCCACTTTTCCACAAATGAGTCACACATCTGCCATTTTGTGATATGAGAGGGTGAGCCTTTACGGGTGACTGGGAGCCAAGTCTCTCTGCCCAGACTCAGTGCAATAGCAGATAAAGCTGTAGATACGTCTGGAGAGGCAATGAATCAGAGCCAAAATAAAACTGAAAAGTGTGTGTGTGGTATGGACTATTTTGAGAATAATGGGATAAGAACGTCTGAACTTTTGCATTAAAAGTGTACGAGGCAATTCAAATGCTGGCAAGCTCAAATAAAGCTTACTGTTGAATTGTGGAATTATCAAGAAATCCTATAATGGGGTACCAGTAAACTGTGCTACTTTGACCTACATTTTTCCAGCAGAGATGCAGAGTTTTGTATTTCATTCTTCTTGTGTGCAGAGGCGACTTCCTCCCAGAAGTCATACTGAACACCAAAATTTAATTTGGGCAAACTAGTTGAATCTACAGTTTCATTTAGAGGCGATGGGACACCCTTCACTTTTGTTGCCCCACTCTGTGATTTAGGCTGACAAGACAGGAGTATTTTACCACAAAAATTTTGCCTACTGCAGCTCTAATTATGTTTCAGTGAATTCCGTCATGATTGGTACTTGCTGCTCACACGTAGGCTCTCCTTAACCCAAAATTAAAGCATAGCCAGATTGTGTCTAATCTGGTTTAGAGCTGAATGTGCGTTGTTTGCCAAGAGCCCTCCCCTCCAGGTACAGTAATAAGAGGTTTGAGAAAAGAGGGAGGAAATACTGAAGAATAGGTTTATATCAAATGGGTTAGTTATCAGAGTCCAAACCCCAGAATGGGTAACCACATCACAAACCCTTTTGTAAACGTCTTTTCACCAAGGAGGGCTTATGTTTTTTTTCCCAGATAAGTAATGTCCTCATACCTTGCGTTGTCACTGCATGTTCTGTCATTTCATCATTGCAGGCTTTGCTCTGTCATCTATCATGCATTAAGTATTGTTTGTTGAAGCAGTACTTTCATTCAGCACAACCACGGGAGAAGTTTCGATAACTCCCTTTGACATGTGCATGCTTATTTCTGGAATCACGTTAATCCCCCCCTCCTTCCTCATTCTTCCACCCGCATCTTGCCCTCCTTCATCTCTCTCTGCCTGCGTATCTCTCTATCCCTGTGGTTGTTTGTAATGATGGTTTGGGGAAGGCCAAGTCCTTGGCTGACTGTCTGTGGGTGGGAGCATCTGGAGCATATTAAAAAAGGGTGGAGATGGGCGGATGAGTGGACACAAGACAAAACACAACCTGACTGTTGCTTAAAGTGCTCGCACGCTTGCACTGTGGGAATTTTTGTGAATCTGTGTGCATGAGTCTGCATGTGTTACCCTACACCTGTAATGTGTTTGGTGTGTAAGGCATGGGTGGCTGAGCTCCAATGTGTGAGTCTCTGAATTCTTTGCAGGTACATTTAGTTTGTTTTCGAAGAAGGTGTTAAGGTGGCATTCACACAGACGCGCATCTCTAGCCTACATCAATATTAAAACAGATTTTTTTTTTTTTTGCTCTTGAGCATCAAGGGGCTCTATTGCCTGGAAAGCGTGCCAAAGTAGCTTACATCTGGCGTCAAAAGAGGTGTGACGTGAAAGACAGCGCTACACTTAGAACTGGAGAGTGTCAGCACATGCATGACCACACAGAGGGGAAAGTGTTGGGTGGAGAGAGCAGAGAGGGTCACTCAGCTGAAGTGAGCACTCCAGTGGCACAGGGGACCGTCACAAACTAATGCAGGTCACCTGGGCGCTGCTGAGAAGAGCTTTCACACCAACACAACAGAGAGAGAAGGAGAAGGAAAAGAGTAAAAGAAACATATGCACATGCACAATCTGTCTCCACCCCCATCTCTCTTTCCTGTTACATAACCCTGCCCTTTCCTCTTTGTTTTACTCCTATCTCTCTCTTTATGTCTTTTTTTCTCTTTCTGGTGTCACAGCCCTTCCCAAACAAACAGTGGATCCAGCAGTGGCTGGCATCAATAATGGAGCAGTGTGTATCTCCTTATTTAAGGTACGGAGATGCCTACCCTGCTGTCACTTTGTAGATGAATAATACACACAAGGAGAGAGAGGGGGAAGGATGAGGGGGACAGGGGACCGATGGAGGTAGAAGAGAAGAAAGGTATTGACTCTTAGTGGCGGAGAAAGGAAAAGAATGGGAGTGGGGAAGGCGGATAAGATGGGCGAGCACCATGCATTAACACAGCACTCAGGTCCAGATTGCAGATTCAGCACTTCTCAGATCTGTCGGGGACAAACTTTGAGTGTCCTGCCTCTCAGATGGACCAATAACAGTGATGCTGCAGCGCCCTGCATTCGTAGAGGGGCTGCCAGGGAGTTAAGTGAAAGGGCTTTTACTGCCACACGCAAGGGGACTTTGGTTCAACTATGTCACACACACACGCACACACACACAGAGAAGACACACCTAAGTATTTTACTTAAAAGTTTTCTGCAACAACTCACTGATTTAGATCCTATTGCAGTGAATCAGACCCAGTCATGACACCTCAGATGAAATTAATGCTTCAAAGGTGTGTGTGTGTTACGTGGCACTCAGATCTCTCATTCTGGTATGTTCTAATGAATTATTCAACGTGTTAATGTCACGCAATGAGACATGCATGAAGTTCCTTGAACATTCCTCATATACGTCTCATGTACACGTTTGTCCCGCACAGAGCAGAGGCAATGTGAGGACCTTTGGTCCCCAGGCTTCACAACATGAAGCTAAATTGTGCAGACATAAATATTAATGTCAGAAAGGTTTTCTGCATATCATTTATGCATGACTATGCCCCAAAGCAGAGGGTTAATTGAATTTAAAATAACACATTTGCAGTATTTAGATGTGTTTCTTTCTGATATAAATAGGATGGTGCTCAATGAGGTCAGAATATGTGATATTTGAGTGTGTGTGCTTTCCATATTGCATATATAAATGGCCTAACAAAATGATCATTTGTTATTAGAGAATAAGTGAGAGCCACGAGGAAATATAATCAGATGATTGTTAATAAGTGACAAAGAGCTTTGAAAGCTATTCAGTAGCTTGGGGCAGGACTGCAGCAGACGTTGTGATAGAAAGTGTACAGCATGTAACCCACTTCATTCAATTCATAAAACATGGCAGGAAAGGTGAGTCACTAATGAAAATCGTCATTCTTCTGGAGGGCTTCAGTTGTTCTGTCCGGGTGGATTTAGTCTCTTCTCTGTAGCTGATTTTCATCCTGATCGGCTCTGTGATTGTAGCCTAGCTGCCAAGCTGTCCAGACATACGCCACAATAGGCTTTTCTCAAACTATTCATTCTGATGCCTGTGGCTGGATATAATCCTTAGCCGTTATAGTCCATTGGTATTCTTTTCTTGAGACTAATACAGTTCATGCCTCTGAAAATGCTGGATGACTTCCAGAGAACGTGGGCGATTTTAAAAGAATAAGAGAGAGATAGAAATAAAGGTACCATGGGGGGCATTTATGATAATAATGAAAAAAAAAACAGAAGGGAAATGAAGGATTGGTGGACAGATTTGCAGGGTCTCCATCTGTGAGCATAATCCTGAAGAAATCTGTTTACAGCACAGTCAGAGGACAGAGGAGTGGGGGCATGAGTGGATAGCTGATTTGATGTCATGAACTACAGATTATATCAGTCATTATATCATATCACTATACCAGTTTCTTGTTTGTTTGTTTTATCTACGTGAAGAGAGGTAGTGGGAGGCAAGTCTGTAAGCATGTGTGTTTGAGAGACAGAGCAACAGAGAGAGAGAGAGAGAGAGAGAGAGAGAGAGAGAGAGAGAGAGAGAGAGAGAGAAATGGAGCCATTTCTACTGGTCACTGTTTTTGTGAGCTGGGGCTCAACCTTTTCA